>NC_089839.1:3960652-4170652 GCF_035609145.1 Eleutherodactylus coqui
GCGGTGGGGCAGGCGGTGGGCTCCGGGGGCAGGCGGTGGGCTCCGGGGACAGGCGACTTACATGGGCGGCTTCTCGGCTGGGCTTCTCGTCTCCGCTCGGCTGGGCTGCTGAACTTTCTGCACCTTTCTGCTCCAGCGCGCTCCCGAGAGGTTACAGCTCGTCTGCGCATGCGCAGAAGAGCTGTAGCGTCTAACACACTGAAGCGGCTCGCGCTGAGCAGAAGACCGGACTGCGCAAGCGCGTCTAAAAAAGCAAGCTGCCAGCGAATTTAGACGGAACCATGGAGACGAGGACGCTAGCAACGGAGCAGGTAAGTGGAATAACTTCTGTATGGCTCATATTTAATGCACGATGTACATTACAAAGTGCATTAATATGGCCATACGGAAGTGTATAACCCCACTTGGTTTCGCGAGACCACCCCTTTAAGGACAGAAATGTCCAAGAAGGTTGGGAAATATTGTGAAATGAGATTCTCAAAGCATAATCGTTACCAATCCCTGAAAGAAGGGAGAATGGGAAGCATTTAAAGAGACCCGGATGGATGAACACAGAACTTGTACACATGTTAAAGAGGGAGAAAAATATGTTTATCAAATGGAAAGAGGGGGGAATATCTAAAGAAGAATATAATGCGGTCTGCAGAAACTGTAGGGCAAGTTTCAGAAAAGCTAATGCTAATAATGAATTGAGGCTTGTAAGAGGGGCCAAAAGCAATAATAAGGGCTCATGTCCACGGGCAAAAGAAGAATTAAAATCCGCAGCAGATTTTAACTCTTCTCCTGCACGCGGATCCGCACCCCATAGGGATGCATTGACCACCCGCGGGGTAGATAAATACCCGCGGATCGTCAATAAAAGGGATTTTAAAAAAAATGGAGCATGAAAAAATCTGGACCATGCTCCATTTTCATGCGGGTCTCCCGCGGGGACGGCTCCCGCGGGCTTCTATTGAAGCCTATGGAAGCCGTCCGGATCCGCGGGAGACCTAAAATAGGAATTTAAAAGAATTTACTCATCCGGAGCGGGCGGGGAAGGTCTTCTCTTCCTCACGGCCGGATCTTTCTTGCTTTGGCTCGGCGGATGTGCCCGGCGCATGCGCGCGGCACGTCGAGTTCATCCGCCGGCCGAAAAAGAAGATCCGGCCGTGAGGAAGAGAAGACTTTCCCCGCCCGCTCCGGATGAGTAAATTCTTTTAAATTCCTATTTTCAGCGCTCATGTCCGCGGGGCAGGAGGGACCCGCTGCAGATTCTCCATGTAGAATCCGTAGCGGGCCTGATTTTCCCCGTGGACATGAGGCCTTAAGGATTTGGGGTCAAAAGCAAAAGAAAAGTCAAAGATGCTATTGGATGCTTACATGATGAAAACAATGAATTGGTTAAGAATGATGTTAAGAAGGACGAACTTTTAAATTCCTATTTTGTAGCTGTTTTCTCTCAGAAAGTTGATGCAACATCAACTGATCTTCCCTGTGCTATTGGGGGAATAAAGGAATACAGGCTATCTATAAACAGAGAGATGGCGAGGGAACACTTAGCTAACCTCCATGAATTCAAGTCTCAAGGTTCAGATGAATTACATCCCAGGACACTAAAGGAAGCAGCGGAGGTAATTGCTGAACCACTCACCATAATCTTTGAAAATTGCTGGAGAACAGGAGAAATCCCAGAAGATTGGAAAAGGGCAAATGTTGTCCCTATTTTCAAAAAAGGGAGGAAGGTGGATCCAGGAAACTACAGGCCTGTGAGTCTGACTTCTATACCGGGAAAGATCTTTAAACAAACTAATAAACAGCATGTATGCAAGTACTTGGATGAGAATGGAGTAATTAACCAGAGCCAGCATGGGTTTGTAACAAACAAGTCATGCCAGACTAATCTAATTTCCTTCTATGAAATGTAGTGGATATAGTATATCTTGACTTTAGTAAAACATTTGGCAAAGTATCTCATACCATACTTATCGAAAAAATGACCAAATCTGGGATTGACAAGGCAACTGTTAGGTGGATTCACAGTGATCATACTCAGAGAGTGATCATAAATGGCTGCACATCCAAGTGGAAGAATGTCTCAAATGGGGTACCAGAAGGCTCTTTCCTAGGCCCAGTGTTGTTAAAAATGTCTATAAATGATCTGGAGGAGGGAATTGAGGGAAAACTGATAAAATTTGCAGATGACAGTAAGCTAGGAGGGATAGCTAACACTAGAAAAGAAGGAGAGAGGATTTTTAAAAAATCTAGAAAAGCTTGGACAGTTGGCAGTGACTAACAGAATAGTATTTATATTTAACAAGCAGAAATGCAAAGTCCTACATCTGGTCAAGAAAAATGAAAAAAGCACATACAGAATGGGAGGAATTGGGCTAAGCAGCGGCACATGTGAAAAAGACTTGGGTATACTAATAGATCATAGACTGAACATGAGTCAGCAATATGATGCAGCAGCCAAAAAGGCAAACACAATTTTGGGATGTATCAAGAGAAGCATAGAGTCTAGATCACATGAGGTCATTATCCCCCTCTACTCCTCCTTAGTGAGACCTCATCTGGAATACTGGGTCCAGGTCTGGGCACCCCACTTTAAAAAAGGCATAGACAAACTGGAGCAAGTTCAGGGAAGAGTTACCAAGATCGTGAGCGGTCTGCAAATCATGTCCTATGAGGAACGGTTACAGGATCTGGGAATGTTTAGCTTGCAGAAGAGAAGGCTGAGAGGAGACTTAATAGCTGTCTACAAATATCTGAAGGGCTGTCACAGTGCAGAGGGATTAGCCCTATTCTCATCTGTACAAGGAAAGACTAGAAGCAATGGGATGAAACTGAAAGGGAGGAGACACAGATTACATATTAGACAGTGAGGGGATCAATGAGTGGAACAGGTTACCACGGGAGGTGGTGAGTTTTCCTTCAATGGAAGTGTTCAAACAAAGGCTGGACAAATATCTGTCTGGGATGATTTAGTAAATCTTGCACTCAGCAGGGGGTTGGACCCGATGACCCCTAAGGTCCCTTCCAACTCCACCGGTCTACGATTCTATGATTCACATGTTTATAGACCAATTGCAAATAATGGGCTGTTTCCATGCGAGTTTTGTGCGTCTTGCAATTCAGAAAACTCACACAGGAAGATTGCCCATGTAAATATAGCCTAAATCCCCTTCATTTTGCTGCCACTACTGTGTAAGATACTGAATACTATATTTTCAGCATGTAAATCTGTGTTGGGAAATATGCAGCATGTATCCCACATGCCATCTGGATGAGACTTCCCATATCACTTTCTGATGGGTGAAATCTGTGGCAAATGCACAGAATTTCCCTTGCATTGTAATTTCACTTGCACAATAAGTTAAACACATTCATTTATCGTCTGTCATTTCTTATTATCACATGCAATGCAATGAGGAATCCGGGACTCACTAACACATCCCCAGGGGGAGCAGCCAGTCACACTGTCACTTTGCACCTTGTAGGGGAGTGAGAGTCTGGCAGTGCATGACTACAGTGCAGGGAGCAGGCAAGCAGGTGCTGATTCTCAGGGCTTCTCTCTTATCTCCTGCCTCTGTCTCCCTGCACCTGCCTCCTCTCCTCTCTCTCCTTCTCAGCGAATGCTCAGCTTGCTCTTTGTAGTCTCATTCACACCAGTCTCTTCTCCAGATCCCCTTGGATCTGCCTCCTCCCTCCCAATAATCATCATCCTCCACATCCCCTGACTCTCCACAGTAGCTGCTCCTGGACTCCTCTCTCTCTCTCCTCCAGCATCTCTGTCTCTTTGCAGTCAGCACTCCGTGGACTCTTTATATACCGTCTCTTCTGGTGATTTCTGTATACAGTCTCCTGTTGTTGAAGCAATAGCAACAATCAAACAATGCCTTGCTTCCCAGAGAAGAACCTGCCAAGAGCCTGGAAATGAAAAGTAAGTGCAGTCTAGACCATATAATGACAACTGAATGTATCTATAGTGGCATCTATTGGGGAACTACAAGTAGCAGATAGAACACCACGTGTCCTGGGCTAAATTTGGAGCTACAGGTTGTCATATACTGCGTGCCCATTGTATCACATTGTTACTTTTGTATCAGAATTCATAAGACGATAGGGCTTGTTTACAAATTTCAATACTAGAATGTAAACAATTGCAACAATGTTTCCATTCTACAGTGAATAGGGCTTAACCCCTTCGTGCCCTTTCTCTATACATACTGTTACTGTACACCAGATCTATGGTTTCTTTATAAACCAGTGCAACAATGCTGAACAGGATTTAACTCCTGCACTGCCAGCCCCTTATACACACATCATATATGAGCTTTTAACAGCAGGTTGCTGTTGCATTTTACACTTTGGCTTCTTGCTTGTTTAATGCTTACTGCTTAATGCTTTTTGACTCCTTTGTAACATGCTGTTTGTTGAAGGTGTAGGCAGCAGATGAGACTATTCTACCAGCTGGACTTGCATGGATATGGAGGGTGTGTAGGATTTGCATTGTGTGACTATGTGCTGGAATAATGAGCATCTGGGATACTTGCTGAAAAATTCAGATGTTAGAAGAAGGAGGAGGCAGCTAGAAGATCCTTCCATAATGCAGAGTCGTGTATGAGGGATCTGGAGAGGCAGGAGATTCGCCCCCTGTATTATCAGCAATCAGTATCATACAGAAGGAGATTTCCGAGAGCAATGAAAGCTTAGAATGAAGCATGTGCTAATGGAGAGCTGCTGCAGGGGCTGCAAGGGCTGCTGGGGGACGCAACATCTGTACAGTAATGTGATTTCAAACTCGATTAATTGCTGCCTGTTACTTAGAGGAGCATAAAGTGACTGACATAATCTACAAAATGTGATCAACCAATCAATCCATCAAGCTATCAATCTACCTACAAATGGATCTATGTTACACGTTTCAATCTATCTATCTATCTATCTATCTATCTATCTATCTATCTATCTATCTATCTATCTATCTATCTATCTCCTATCTATCTATCCCTGCACATAGTAGGAGTATTACAGTAGATATATTCTTGTAAAGAAGGCGCAAAATTATAGTATTTATATAATTGTACATAGGAGGCAGTATTATAGTAGTTATATTCTTGTACATAGGGGGCAGTATTATAGTAGTTATATTCTTGTACATAGGGAGCAGTATTATAGTAGTTATTTTCTTGTACATAGGGGGCAGTATTATAGTAGTTATATTCTTGTACATAGGAGGCAGTATTATAGTAGTTATATTCTTGTACATAGGGGGCAGTATTATAGTAGTTATATTCTTGTACACAAGAGCAGTATTATAGTAGTTATATTCTTGTACATAGGGGGCAGTATTATAGTAGTTATATTCTTGTACATAGGGAGCAGTATTATAGTAGTTATATTCTTGTACATAGGGGGCAGTATTATAGTAGTTATATTCTTGTACATAGGGGCAGTATTATACTAGATATATTCTTGTACATAGGGGGCAGTATTATAGTAGTTATATTCTTGTACATAGGGGGCAGTATTATAGTAGTTATATTCTTGTACACAAGAGCAATATTATAGTAGTTATATTTTTGTACATAGGAGGCAGTATTATAGTAGTTATATTCTTCTACCTAGGGGGCAGTATTATAGTAGTTATATTCTTGTACATAGGGGCAGTATTATTGTAGTTATATTCTTGTACATAGGGAGCAGTATTATAGTAGTTTTAATCTGGTACATAGTGGCAGTATTATAGTAGTTATATTCTTGTACATGGGAGCAGTATTTTAGTAGTTATATTCTTGTACATAGGGGGCAGTATTATAGTAGTTATAATCTTGTACATGGGAGCAGTATTTTAGGACTTATATTCTTGTACATAGGGAGCAGTATTATAGTAGTTATATTCTTGTACATAGGGGCAGTATTATAGTAGTTATATTCTTGTACATAGGGGGCAGTATTATAGTAGTTATATTCGTGTACATAGGGGGCAGTATTACAGTAGTTATATTCTTGTACATGGAGGGCAGTATTATAGTAGTTATATTCCTGTACATAGGAGGCAGTATTATAGTAGTTATATTCTTGTACATAGGAGGCAGTATTATTGTAGTTATATTCTTGTACATAGGAGGCAGTACTATAGTAGTTTTATTCTGGTACATAGTGGCAGTATTATTGTAGTTATATTCTTGTACATAGGGAGCAGTATTATATTAGTTATATTCTTGTACATAGAGAGCAGTATTATAGTAGTTATATTCTTGTACATAGAGAGCAGTATTATAGTAGTTATATTCTTGTACATAGGGAGCAGTATTATAGTAGTTTTATTCTTGTGCATAGGAGCAGTATTATAGTAGTTATACTCTTGTACATAGGAGGCAGTATTAAAGTAGTTATATTCTTGTACATGGGAGCAGTATTTTAGTAGTTATTTTCTTGTACATAGGAGCAGTATTATAGTAGTTATATTTTTGTACATAGGGGGCAGTATTATAGTAGTTATATTCTTGTACATAGGGGCAGAATTATAGTAGTTATATTCTTGTACATAGGGGGCAGTATTATAGTAATTATATTCTTGTACATAGGGGGCAGTATTACAGTAGTTATATTCTTGTACATGGAGGGCAGTATTATAGTAGTTATATTCTTGTACATAGGGGCAGTATTATAGTAGTTATATTCCTGTACATAGGAGGAAGTATTATAGTAGTTATTTTCTTGTACATAGGGGGCAGTATTATAGTAGTTATATACTTGTACATAGGGGCAGTATTATAGTAGTTATATTCCTGTACATAGGAGGCAGTATTAGAGTAGTTATATTCTTGTACATAGGGGGCAGTATTATAGTAGTTATAGTCTTGTACATAGGGGCAGTATTATAATAGTTATATTCTTCTACCTAGGGGGCAGTATTATAGTAGTTATATTCTTGTACATAGGGGCAGTATTATTGTAGTTATATTCTTGTACATAGGGAGCAGTATTATAGTAGTTTTAATCTGGTACATAGTGGCAGTATTATAGTAGTTATATTCTTGTACATGGGAGCAGTATTTTAGTAGTTATATTCTTGTACATAGGGGGCAGTATTATAGTAGTTATAATCTTGTACATGGGAGCAGTATTTTAGGACTTATATTCTTGTACATAGGGGGCAGTATTATAGTAGTTATATTCTTGTACATAGGGGCAGTATTATAGTAGTTATATTCTTGTACATAGGGGGCAGTATTATAGTAGTTATATTCGTGTACATAGGGGGCAGTATTACAGTAGTTATATTCTTGTACATGGAGGGCAGTATTATAGTAGTTATATTCCTGTACATAGGAGGCAGTATTATAGTAGTTATATTCTTGTACATAGGAGGCAGTATTATTGTAGTTATATTCTTGTACATAGGAGGCAGTACTATAGTAGTTTTATTCTGGTACATAGTGGCAGTATTATTGTAGTTATATTCTTGTACATAGGGAGCAGTATTATATTAGTTATATTCTTGTACATAGAGAGCAGTATTATAGTAGTTATATTCTTGTACATAGAGAGCAGTATTATAGTAGTTATATTCTTGTACATAGGGAGCAGTATTATAGTAGTTTTATTCTTGTGCATAGGAGCAGTATTATAGTAGTTATACTCTTGTACATAGGAGGCAGTATTAAAGTAGTTATATTCTTGTACATGGGAGCAGTATTTTAGTAGTTATTTTCTTGTACATAGGAGCAGTATTATAGTAGTTATATTTTTGTACATAGGGGGCAGTATTATAGTAGTTATATTCTTGTACATAGGGGCAGAATTATAGTAGTTATATTCTTGTACATAGGGGGCAGTATTATAGTAGTTATATTCTTGTACATAGGGGGCAGTATTACAGTAGTTATATTCTTGTACATGGAGGGCAGTATTATAGTAGTTATATTCTTGTACATAGGGGCAGTATTATAGTAGTTATATTCCTGTACATAGGAGGAAGTATTATAGTAGTTATTTTCTTGTACATAGGGGGCAGTATTATAGTAGTTATATACTTGTACATAGGGGCAGTATTATAGTAGTTATATTCCTGTACATAGGAGGCAGTATTAGAGTAGTTATATTCTTGTACATAGGGGGCAGTATTATAGTAGTTATATTCTTGTACATAGGGGCAGTATTATAGTAGTTATATTCTTGTACATAGGGGGCAGTATTATACTAGATATATTCTTGTACATAGGAGGCAGTATTATAGTAGTTATATTCTTGTACATAGAGAGCAGTATTATAGTAGTTATATTCTTGTACATAAGGGGCAGTATTATAGTAGTTATATTCTTGTACATAAGGGGCAGTATTATAGTAGTTATATTCTTGTACATAGGAGGCAGTATTATAGTAGATGTATTCTTGTCCATAGGGGGGCAGTATTATAGTAGTTATATTCTTGTACATAGGAGGCAGTATTATAGTTGTTATATTCCTGTACATATGAGGCAGTATTATAGTAGTTATATTCTTGTACATAGGGGGCAGTATTATAGTAGTTTTATTCTTGTACATAGGGGGGCAGTATTATAGTAGTTATATTCTTGTACATAGGAGGCAGTATTATAGTAGTTATATTCCTGTACATATGAGGCAGTATTATAGTAGTTATATTCTTGTACATAGGAGCAGTATTATAGTAGTTATATTATTGTACATAGGGAGGCAGTATTATAGTAGTTTTATTCTATTACATAGGGGACAGTATTATAGTAGTTATATTCTTGTACATAGGGGCAGTATTATAGTAGTTATATTCTTGTACATAGGGAGCAGTATTATAGTAGTTATATTCTTGTACATAGGGGACAGTATTATAGTAGTTATATTCTTGTACATAGGGGGCAATATTATACTAGTTATATTCTTGTACGTAGGGGGCAGCATTATAGTAGTTATATTCTTGTACATAGGGAGCAGTATTATAGTAGTTATATTCTTGTACATAGGGGACAGTATTATAGTAGTTATATTCTTGTACATAGGGGGAAATATTATACTAGTTATATTCTTGTACATAGGGGGCAGTATTATAGTAGTTATATTCTTGTACATAGGGGGCAGTATTATAGTAGTTATATTCTTGTACATAGGGGGCAGTATTATAGTAGTTATATTCTTGTACATAGGAGGCAGTATTATAGTAGTTATATTCTTGTACATAGTGGGCCAGTATTATAGTAGTTATATTCTTGTACATAGGAGCAGTATTATAGTAGTTATATTCTTGTACATAGGAGGCAGTATTGTAGTAGTTATATTCTTGTACATAGGGAGCAGTATTATAGTAGTTATATTCTTGTACATAGGAGCAGTATTATAGTAGTTATATTCTTTTACATAGGGGTCAGTATTATAGTAGTTATATTCTTGTACATAGGAGGCAGTATTATAGTAGTTATATTCTTGTACATAGGAGCAGTATTATAGTAGTTATATTCTTGTACATAGGAGGCAGTATTATAGTAGTTATATTCTTGTACATAGGAGGCAGTATTATAGTAGTTATATTCTTGTACATAGGAGCAGTATTATAGTAGTTATATTCTTGTACATAGGAGGCAGTATTGTAGTAGTTATATTCTTTTACATAGGGGTCAGTATTATAGTAGGTATATTCTTGTACATAGGAGGCAGTATTATAGTAGTTATATTCTTGTACATAGGGGGCAGTATTATAGTAGTTATATTCTTGTACATAGGAGGCAGTATTATAGTAGTTATATTCTTGTACATAGGAGCAGTATTAGAGTAGTTATATTCTTGTACATAGAAGGCAGCATTATAGTAGTTATATTCTTGTACATAGGGGACAGTATTATAGTAGTTATATTCTTGTACATAGAAGGCAGTATTATAGTAGTTATATTCTTGTACATAGGGGGCAGTATTATAGTAGTTATATTCTTGTACATAAGGGGCAATATTATACTAGTTATATTCTTGTACATAGGAGGCAGTATTATAGTAGTTATATTCTTGTACATAGGAGCAGTATTATAGTAGTTATATTATTGTACATAGGGAGGCAGTATTATAGTAGTTTTATTCTATTACATAGGGGACAGTATTATAGTAGTTATATTCTTGTACATAGGGGCAGTATTATAGTAGTTATATTCTTGTACATAGGGAGCAGTATTATATTATATTCTTGTACATAGGAGGCATTATTATAGTAGTTATATTCTTGTACATAGGGGGCAGTATTATAGTAGTTATATTCTTGTACATAGGGGGCAGTATTATAGTAGTTATATTCTTGTACATAGGGGGCAGTATTATAGTAGTTATATTCTTGTACATAGGGGGCAGTATTATAGTAGTTATATTCTTGTACACAGGGAGCAGTATTATATTAGTTATATTCTTGTACATAGGGGGCAGTATTATAGTAGTTATATTCTTGTACATAGGGGCAGTATTATAGTAGTTATATTCTTGTACATAGGGGGCAGTATTATAGTAGTTATATTCTTATACATAGGAGGGCAGTATTATAGTAGTTATATTCTTGTACATAGGGGGCAGTATTATAGTAGTTATATTATGGTAGTTACAGTATATTACCCGTATATACCCATATATTTTAATGAGCACAGATGAAAGTTTTAACCTGGGTCCAGAGAACATGAAGTCTATCCTTCGTCTTCAAAATGTATTTTCCGTGTCTCCTATATTTACGGTCGGTAATGTTGATGACTATTCTGTTCTCAACTCTTCACATATTTCACGTACAGGAAATTGATAAATTGGAGTTACTCTGGTGTGTTTGGTCTTTTTCCCTTATGCTACAGAAAGTATTTGTATTTTCCTGATATCCTACTGAATATCAAGTCTAACTGGGTTTTTGCTGTAATGGACCTCAGTTCTTGGAGTTCCCACGTTCTGCCTGGGACCAGTTTTGTTCAGTCATTCTATAATTCTATGTTCTTATGTTCTTTGCTCTTACTTGTGTTTTTGCTGGTAGTTCAGTGTTTTGTATATTGCGGTAATTGTAGAAGCCGGAGTTGTGTATGCCGGTGGTTGGCGAGCAGCTCTGTAAGAGTCATACTTGGGTCATGGCTCGGGTTAGGAGGAGGCAGCGTAAAGTCATGGTGATGCTTATGAAGTTAAGCAATGAATTTCCCTTTCCTTAATAGAATTTTACAAGATGAACGGTCCTCAGTAGAACGCAAGGGAAGTCATGTCATGCGGGTCATAGAGGGGATGAGAGCAGGTGGCCGTGGAAAGAAAAGGCCGCGTTCATAAGTTTTAACCGAGGCATCTCAGTCAGTAATGAGCATCCCAGGTCCTGACCGGCCACCATTATACTGTCCGTGAATCAGCAGGTATCACTATGTGCTCTTATATCGCCTCCCCTGTCTAATAATACGAATATCTGCCGTCTTATGACTGGAAATCCGGATTTCCATCTATAAGCATCTCCGCAGCTGTTCATAGTGCAGACTTCATAGTTTTGCAGTGAGCAGAAACATTTTTATTGACAAGATAACAGATGGCGACCCTCAGAGAATTTATATTACAATGTAAGAGAATGGTCTTAAAGGGGTATTCCAGCCCAAAACACTGTCAACCTATCCACTGCATATAAGGGCCCGACCACTGGTTGTGTGACTCCCACGGAGCTTCAGTGTAGCAATGTGCTGACCCCCGCTATGCTTTGGTCGTGGTCATGCTCAGGGTCCCCCATTCTACTAATTGCTGTCGGAGTCTGACCCACCACCAAGAGAACATTTTGTGTCCATGTACAATACACAATCAGGCGTGAACTGGTGTTTGCATGTTTGTCAGCTGATCATGTGAATGTTTGTGCTCGATCATCGGCCTGTACTTAGGGGGTCATGAAATGAGTGCTTTCACTTGACCTCTTCCATAATTTGCATTCAGTTCCATAGGGGAGAGAATGAATGAGTAAAGCGGAGGGGTTCCCAGGACTCAGGCTGGGGTCACGGGGGCTTCAGCAGAGATCACACCTGCCCTTGGGAGCTAGGGGGCTAGCAAACAACTTCCTCAGTAATGGGTAGACCACGTGGTTGGCGCGACCCTCCAGCTACAACTCTCCCTAGGCTGAAGCATCACTGCGTCACATGTTGCTGCTGCAGACAACTGGATTTGTATGTCAAAGGCTGCAGTGGTGATTCTTTACAGGGTGGGAGTTGCGTTGGGTATCCGCCACGTTCACATGTTTCTCACTGATGAACTCTGGAGACCTGAGTTGGACAGTCGTGTCCTTTATCTTGTAGCCGAAGCTTGGCCTGGCACCTCGCTCTAGGGACCAGCAGTGCAGCTACCATCTCTTGCAACACTCCAGAGGGGCGACCCTGGGCACCTGGCTAACGTGAAGAGCTGGGAGGGATAAGTGCTGTCTCCTCATAGTGGCACTTTCCAGGCTCTGGTCACGGAGGGATGACACGCTGCCAAGGCCGGAGCAGGATCGCAGGCCAGCCTCAACACTCCTTTGGCAGGGAATGCCAATAAATGGGATGGGGGGGTTGTAGTAGTACTAATCACTCATGACACCACCGTTCCAACACACCGATATTTTATGCAGCGAAGAAATGAACACAGAGACTTAGGCCGCCTGCAGACGAGCGGGTCGGATCCGGCAGCGAAATCTCGCGCGGCAAACAAACCGCGGCATGTCCTATTTTTGTGTGGGGCACGTACTCACCCGCGCCTGGCGGCCCCGGCTCTTTCATGTGCCGGCTGCCGCGCAGCCGGCGCATGCGCAGACCAGAGCCAGCGGCCGGGTGAGTGCGTGCCCCGCACAAAAATAGGACATGCCGCGGTTTGTTTGCCGCGCGAGATTTCGCGCGGCCAAACCGCGGCCGTCTGCATAGGAGTGCGTATTGTAATGCACTCCTATGCAAACTTTCAGTGGCGGAAATCCCGCGGGAAATCCCGCGGCGGGATTTCTGCCCGTGTGCAGGCGGCCTTATGTATAGTACCTCGGGTCCCTAGGACCGGTTAGGGCCCGGTATAACTTTTACTTGAATAATAAACTTGATTTACAGGTAATGCAGGTACAATTCACTTTACGTACTGACAGGTTAAAGCTTAGAGGTAGGGATACACAGGATCAATACGGCCCTACAGTCCACGTTATCGGTATGTCACCGGTCCTGGATTGGGAGCACTCCGGAGGAGGAAAGGGGGGTAGCGGTCACTCCACAGACACTCTGGCAGACAATTACTCAGGAAGGCTAAGCCCATATACTCCCCGAATGGCAGATGCGTGGGTGTCTTACTAGAGTACCTCTGTGTGGTGATCCTAGCGTAGGATGGCCGCACAGGAAAAGTCTGTGGTGTGAACAGGTACCTGTTTCCAAAAACTGGGGTAGTTCTCTCCCTCTCTTTCTCTCTCTTTCTCTCTCTTCCGATCTCCACATTCTACAGGAATCGCTCTTCTTCGTCCATCTTTACCTACATGGAAGCTAAAGGTGCTTCTATGCGGCTCTGTGTTAACACCCTGTCACAGGCAAGATTGAAGACCTCTTCCCGCTCTCAATTACTCACATTTATAACCTCATTTGTACCACGTGACGAGACAAACTGATACATTTACAGGCATGCAATGATTTTATTAGAGTTAATGCTTCAGACGCTGCAGCTGTGCAACACACACACAGAAGATGACATGACACTTTGCAAAGTGCATCCACATGAGACAAAACGTATGACATTTATGGAGGGGCCAGGATGTTGTTCTGGGCCACTACACTCTCTCCAACAGGGCCTCACACTACCTGACACATATGGAAAGAGACTTTCACCCTCTATAAGAACACAAATGCTCATTTCAAACGTTGGCATATTCCCAGACTGATAATGGTGTTTTCCAGGACTAGAATATTGATGGCACATCCATGGGAAAGGCCATTAATATTGGATTGTTAAGGATTGTTGTTGGGGATCCGACTTCCAGCACCAGCACTGATTTATTCTTTATCAAGCACAGTGCCGTACTTTTCATAGTGGCTGTGCCCGGTATTGCAGCTTCCCGCAACTCCATTCCATTTAAGTGAATGGGACAGAGCCGCAATACCTGGCACAGCCACTATGAAAAGTATGGCACTGTGCTTAATAAACAATTAAGGGGAAGCAGCACTCTCTGGAGCACCATAGCTTATTTAATCTGTTGAGGTATTGGAACTGGACTCCCACTAACCTTAGGCCATCAATATTCTAGTCCTGGAGAAAACCTTTAAAGGGTCAGTGTACTTTGAAACAAATTGTGTTAATATAATAGCAAATGTAATAATGAGCAAAAGTTTAAATCCCTTTATTTACCTAAAATTATGTTTTCATGCTTAACAAGTATACCTAAACTGCTACCACTAGCTGTATCCCTTCCTTCTAGTTTGCTGTCCACTGTTTGTTGTCATGTGAAGTCCGTCTCTTGTAACAGAGACACCAAGGCGGTTTTACAGGAAGTGGAAGAGGGTGATGCCACCCATAGAAATCAAGGGAGAGAAAAAGGGGGAGGAGGGAAACAGAAGCAGAGACTCACACAGACTCATCAGCTGCAGATAATATTAAACAACTTACTGTCTTACAGCTTTTTAAATCGCATCTCCACTGCTCAGTACCGCTCTCTTGTGTCCGCTATGATGCTGTTATTTTGGTGTGTGTGCTACAGAGAGTTAGGGAATAGAGATGAGCGAGCACGCTCGGATAAAGCAGTTACTCAAACGAGCATCGCTCTTAAATAACTGCTTACTGGTCCGAGCGTGCTCGGTGGGGCAGGGGTGAGCGATGGGCAGTAGCAGGGGAAGAGAGAGATCTCTCTCACTCTCCCCCCCCCCCGCCGCCCCCTTGAGCACGCTCGGACCAGTAAGCAGCTACTCGAGAAGAGCGATGTTCGAGTAACTGCCTTATCCGAGCGTGCTCGCTCATCTCTATTAGGGAACAGAATCTGCAGTGCTCTTTATGTGCAGTGTGTAGGACACATCAAAGCAGCAGGATCCCCCCCTTCATCTTAGAGAGAACTGACAATTAGAGCTGGAGCCTGCAGAGGGAGAAACAAGTGATAAATACAGGATACAAGTCACATAATAACCAGAAACGGTGTTATTCCTCATGTACACTGAGCAGCTTATCCTTAAGAGTCAGCTGACAGTGCAGGTAGTATTTCTTTCAGTGCTCCTGGATACTGACAAACATTCTAGATTAGGCAAATGGAAGGGTTAAAAAGGGTTAAATGGTGTAACCTGGACTCCTGCTCAGGAGCTGCGCTCATGACCTGCAGGGTGGGTTTTTATAGAGCGTCATTTTTAATACCATCATGTCTAGAATTCTGCTCTTATTTGGAACAGGAAAAGGAACATCAGATGAGTGAATTCAGGAAATCTTTTCTGCCAACCCCCCCATCCCCCCACCCCCACCCCGATCAGGTGTGATCACAAATTCACGCTTTTTGTGAATCTTCGTCATATAGGAGAGAATTGCAGCTACAGCACTTCCCTTACACATAGTTCCTCAGCTCCAGACCTTGAGTCTCCCCAACAGGTCAGGTTTGCACAGGACACATCATTATTGTCGGCTCTCAGAAACGGCCGCTGGTGTTCTCTCTGTAGGATATCCTGGAATCATGACCTGCTGAAGGGACTTGAGGACTGAAGTTGAAATAAGGATCCTAAATGGACCCTTTAGGGGTAGGTTCACATGTAGATACGCTGCAGATTTTCTGTCCAGATTTGCAGAAGGACAATGCACAGATTATTACAGTAGCAGCAAGGTGGACAAACCTCAGCCACATAGAAAGTGACATGTGGTATGGATTTTAAATCTTGGCATATTATCACAGTGCATTGCAAAGGGTGAAATCCACACGTTGTTGTTGTTAGCCGTTTAGTCATTCACGACCCTCGGCGACCCTAAAGGCAAGCTCCCTCCATGTTTTTTTGGTTTTGCTTCTTTCAGTTGTGTGATATCCATGCCAGTATCAGCTCTGACAGTATCGGCCATCGTGTTCTTTGGCGGTTGGGTCATTTTTTGTCACTGATCTGTCCAAGCATTATAGATTTTTTTCTAGTGACTCTGCTCGCATTACATGGCCAAAATCCGTGAGTCTGAGCCTGGCCATCTTGTCCTTTGTAAGTCTGAGCCTGGTCATCTTGTCCTCCTTAAGTCTGAGCCTGGCCATGTTGTCCTCCGTGAGTCTGAGCCTGGCCATCTTGTCCTCCGTGAGTCTGAGCCTGGCCATGTTGTCCTCCGTGAGTCTGAGCCCGGTCATCTTGTCCTCCGTGAGTCTGAGCCCGGTCATCTTGTCCTCCGTGAGTCTGAGCCCGGTCATCTTGTCCTCCGTGAGTCTGAGCCCAGTAATCTTGTCCTCCGTGAGTCTGAGCCCGGTCCTCTTGTCCTCTGTGAGTCTGAGCCAGGTCATCTTGTCCTTCGCGAGTCTGAGTCTGGCCATCTTGTCCTCCGTGAGTCTGAGCCTGGCCATCTTGCCCTCCAGTGATATATTTGGGTCTTATATGATTCAGGACTTTCTCTGTTTGTTACTCTCGCCATCCAGGGCATACACAGCAGCTCAAATGCTTCAATCCTCCTATCAGCTTCCCTCGCAGTCCAGCTTTCACATCCATACATGGCTCTGAGGAAAATGGTGGTTTGCACTACCCTGCGTTTAGTTGCTATACCTGGATTGTCTCTGGATTGTTTATCTTGCACTCCTTCTAGACTAGTATCCATGATATCTTGATCTTGAACCCATTCTGTTTTAGGCATAGTATTTGTATCATCTGAGACTTGGATTCCTAGCTTGAGATCAGCTGATAGTCTTCCTTGCCCTCCGAACATGAGATAATAGGGTGTGTAGCCAGTTGAGCGGTGTGGAGTGTTATATGTATAGATTCGTTCTGGTAACAAGGTTGGCCAATAAGATCTTTGTTTCTGAGGAGGGGTTTTCAACAATTCTAAGATGATCTGATTAGCTTTCTCACACAATCCATTTCCTTGGGGATGATGCGCTGCAGTTCTCAAATTTTTGCAATTATAAACGTCACATAGCTCTTGAAATAGTTGAGATTCAAAGGGGAACCTCTGTCAGAGAAGATTTTATCTGGGTCTCCATAGTTCAGGATAAAGTGTTTCCACACGCTGCTGTAGTTTTCACAGTTAAGTCTTTTATGGGGTCGGCCAGAGCGTATTTTGTGTAGTGGTCGATGAGAGTGAGAACATAACTATAGCTGGATGAGCTGGTCTCTATTTTGAGATGGTCGATTGCTAAAAGTTCAAGAGGCTTGGTGGCAACAATGGGGTGTAGAGTAGCCTTTTGGTCATTCTTAGCTTTTCTGCAGGTTTCACCAACAGTGCATTCCTGACACCATTTCTCAATATCATTGCGCATTCCAATCCAGTACAACCTCTGTCTTATTGTACCTTCTGTTTTGTACACTCCAAAGTGACGGGATTGATCATGGTAAGCTAACAGTACTTGCTTGGCATCTCTGAGAGGAATTAGAATCTGATGAATGTGATTTCTGAATGCAGGATCAGTAGAACTCCTGATTATAAGATTCTTTTTAGGAAAAGTCTTTGTGCGGCTTGTTGGTCGTGAGAGCATTGTCGCATGGTGGCCTCGATTCAGGCTTAGACCTGTCGCCTTGTTATGCAGGACAAGGGTTAATGCACCATGTGCAGAGGCTGCTGGTTGCTGTCTCTCTATGCTGCATGCTGACTATTAGTCATTCCTGGGAGAGGGTTGGGGTTGTGGTTCTCTAGTTGCTCTTCTAATCAGCAGGTGTGGAGAGCTTTATATTCTTACCCCTCCCTTTACTCCCTGCTGCTTATTTAGTTTTCTGGAGGAGAGGTTGGAGTTTGCTGTTCCTCTGGGCTGGATGAATTGCTCCTTATTCAGATAAGTGCTGTTTTATCCTGTCAGTTGTGTTTTGGTTACCTTTATTGTCTTGCTTTGCAGTGTTAGTTCATCTCTCCAGGGGTTCCTATAGGGATAGTCAGAGCCCAGGAAGAAGACAGTGGGGCTGTCCTTATCAGGACAACAACTCCGCTTTCAGGCAGGGATCCTTCACCTCCCTGTTAGGTTAGGGACAGGTTTCTATCTTCCTGGAGTGGTGCTCACGGTCCAGCATTGTGAGGTGTACTACTATTGTATTAAGTGTAAACGTCACCCTGCGCCCGTGCTTAGCATGGTGCTCTTGTGCCACATGGACATGACAGTCTTTTTCTTTGTCTCCATAGCCATTGTAGTTCTGCATCAGAAGACTTAGCTCCAGATAACAAATGTTCTTGTAACTCACCAAAAGTCCTGCTATCCCGTTGCAACAGGAGCCATCTCTGAAGCGTATCTCCGGATTCACCTGGAGAATTAGTGTCATAGTAAACGAATAAAAATGCTGTTGAGCCTGATGGGTTGCAAAATTGGGCATTTCTATTTCTTCCTACTGATTTTCCTCAGGGAAGTAGTCGATTGCTTTGGGTAACATAGAGAGAGCGGTAGTGTTTGTATTGGTCTTTTCGACTCTGTATTTAACACTGAAATTAAAATTTGCCAGTCTGGAGAGCCACCTTTGTTCTGGAGCTCCGGGTTTTGCTGAAGTTAGATGAGCCACTGGATTATTATCCGTGTAGGCGGTGGATGTTGCAGCTGCTAGGTAATCTTTACATTTTTCAGTTACTAGCCAAACGAATGCAAGATATTCTAACTATAGTTTTGGTCATTTTATTTGGATCCCTTCAGTGAGCGACTAACATAGGCAACTACTCTTTCCTTGCCTTCTTGGACCTGACTGAGTACTGCGCCTAGCCCTTTAAAGCTAGCGTCTGTATATAAATTAAAGGGGAGAGTATAATCTGGATACGGTAGAAATGGGGGGTAAGTAGTTTTTCTTTGAGGATCTAAAAGGCTTGTTCCTCTTCCCAATTTATTTGTAGGGTTTTTTTGTGGACTTCTTTGGAGTGCCCCCTCACGACTTCTCGTAGAGGGGCAGCTACCTGGGTGAAATTAAGTATGAAGCGTTAGGAATGGGCCAATTTCTGACTGTGTCTGTCTTGTCGGGGTCAGGATACACTCCCTCAGCACTAACGATGTGCCCGAGATAGAGTACCTTTGTGTGTAGTAGGGCTTGATTTTTAGGCCGTGATCTACAAGGGTTTGAAACACTTTTCTCAAATGCTATAGGTGGTTCTCATCATTTGTTGAGTAGGCAATGACGTCGTCTAAGAGGACTGACTTGAAGTTTTGGTGACCTAAGCATCTCTCCATTAAACTTTGAAATGTTCCCGGGGCATGCAAAGTCCGAATGGCATGCGATTGAATTCAAATATCCCCATTGGAGTGTTGAAAGCAGTCTTTTTCCTATTTACCTCACTCATAGAAACTTGCCGGTAACCGCTGGTTGGATCTTGGGTAGAAAAGATTTTGGCTGAACCTAGGGCGGTGAAAGACTCTTCTATGCGTGACAAAGGATGAGCGTCCTTATGTGTGACTTCATTTAACTTGCGGTAATCCATGCAAAATCTAATGGCCCCGTCTTTCTTTCTTGGTAAGACTACTGGTGCAGCCCAGGGACCGTAGCTCTCCGGTATGATCGCATTCTCCTTCATTTCCTGTATAATAGTCTTTACTTGCTGATAGGATGAAGGGGGTACAGTTCGGTACCTTTCTTTAATGGGAGCATGGCCATTGGTGGGTATCGTATGGGAGATGCCTTTTACTTTACCAAAGTCCATGCTATGTTGACTAAAGGCAGCTTGCTTCTCTATAGCAACATCTCTGACACCTTGAATTTGGGTGACAGAAGTTTGAGTGTCTCTGATATGAAGATAAATTCAGCCAGGGTGGTGAACTACTTGGCTCTGCATGGATTGACTGCGCCCCCTGCTGGACACTAGTTGTCTCACCATCCAACACATCATCAGGTGACAGTAAGGACACTTGTGCAACGGCCGTGTATTTTTTTAGTTGAATGGGGACGTTTCCAATATTCAGCAGACGGATTGGGTCCTCTCCCGTCTTTTGACTGTGGCTAAACTTGGACAGCCATTAAGAAAGGGTGTCCGTCAATGTGTCTGGGCTCCACTAAGTCCTCATACTCTCGTCCTTCAAGGATGAGCCGTGTCTGGCACCACAATAGGAATTTAGACTCAAGGGGGACTACAACTGGTCTGATAACCTTTACACGGCTCTTCCCTCATAACCCTGCGGGTTGGCAAACCTCTGATGGGCCATTAGTGCCTTTATAGCGGTCTTCAGAAGAGCCTGCTGAGCCTGGGATGCTGCGGGGATGGTAAAGCCTCCAACATCTCTGCATAACAGGTACGGAGGCTATTCATACCCAGTGTAACACCCCAATACACTAACTGTGTGTACGGCTGAGGCCTAGTCCTTGTCACGGTGACGCCACACCCTACTTGGACCTTCCGGATGATATGCTGCAGAAATAACGGAGACAAGTCCAGTATGATTAGTAATATGAGAGTGGGCAGATTTACTAACTTGGGTAATTTGCAATGAACACAGTGGATTACAGTACTTGATGAAAACGTAGTTGAGCAGGAATACAGTGCAGCAGCGGGCAGAGTGCAGTGCAATGATGACGCTTTAACGTCAACACTCTATTATATTTACTGTAGATTGACGACTTGAACAATCTCCCCACTAGTAGATTTGACTGAAGAAATGATTAAGATGAACTGAAGAATTACTGAAGCAGAAGGATAAATGGCTGGAACCTTGGGGCAAAACGTGCTGCCCTCCTCGCTCTCTGTCTGACGTCCTCCTCCTTCCTGACTCTGACGACTCCCCGACTCCCCCGTCTTCTTCTATTTATCACCTCCTCTTTCCTTCCAGCACTTTCTAAACTCCTCCTCCTGCATAGGGACTAATAGAGACGCTTCATGGCCCTTGGGCTCTGCAGCAGTGAGATTAAACCTGCCTGTCAGCCAATGAGGAGCCAGCTGAGATCAGGGATGAGCTCATTGCTAGAGCAGAAGGGGGGACACAGGGTCTCTGCCACAGGCGGCACCTTCTGTATCCAAGGATGGCATGCAGACAGGTAGGGCAGGGCAGGGTGCTGTGTGTAGTAGTGCCCGCTGGGCCACTACACCAGCGTTATTATGGGTGCTTGATTGAGTAGCTCAGCTTTTTCGCTATAACTGTGGGTTCCCAGTACCCGACTATTACTACAGGCAGTCCATGGCTGGCTATGACATTCAGCAACTGTTTTGGGACCGGTACTTTTCAAAATCAAGTTTTTGTATTGTAGTCACCTGTGATCCGGTGTCTAACAAAGCCGGCAACGGTAAGCCATCCGCATAGAGGATTACCTCTGGACGGGGGCCCACATAGAAATCCCATTAGTGGGTTTTGGACCTATTGTTTGTCCGCCCGGGGTACGGTCCTTCTTCCCAGCGGGTCACCCGTTTAAAGCATAACGTGTTATTTCTTGTCCATACCTGCGACAATGTTCACAAACTGGTGATGCATCAGAGTAGCCGCTAGCAGTTTGTTACACAGTCGGCAAATTGCGGGTTAATTCCGCCATCTGCCGCTGCACCTCTAGCAGGGGCTCGTCAGCAGGGGCATTACACTGTTCAGCCTGCCGGCATATGTCACGCTTGTGGGGGCATCTTATCATCCCCCATTAGACTCATGCAGGGTTGGACTCCTCCTCAGCGGTCGGGGGCGCTGTACCCAGTGCTTCTATAGCCAACTCTTTGAATTTTAGAAAACTGCGGTCTGGATGCCGCACAGACACCATCTACTGTTATAAACTGTTCCCTCGGAGCCTGGTCAGCGCCATCGGCTTCTTTAGGGTATTACCACCTTCATATCCTCCTGCAAGGACCATGCATATTCTCAGAGCGTCTCACCCACCTTCTGCTTCTTATTAAAGAACCTCTTCTTTATCTCACACATATCAAATATAGCTTGTAATGCTCAAACATATCCTCCACTGTCCGTTTATGGTCACGCCGCCATGTTTTTACCTCTCTAGCTGCAGCTCCTTCTAACTGTCCCATTAGGATCTCAACTTTCTGTTCTGCTCCTAGTGGATATAATCTAAATACAGCTCCCATCTTTCCCCTGAAATCTCTGAGGGTATGTCTCACTTCATTATACTTGGGCAGCCATGGAGCACCTAGACAGTACGGCATGGTTAATGGCGCGGAACCAGATGCGCCAGGGCCTATCTGAGCGACATCTGCAGACGCTGCGGCAACTGGAGCGGCAGCAAGCGCGGGGTCCGGGGCAGCTACTGGAGCATTAGCAAGTGCTTGTTGGTTGCCGGGTTGATTTGCTTCGCTGTCCGACATTTTTAAACAGTCTTTTACTTTCAATTATGGTTCCTTTAAATTTTTGTGTTACCGCAACCACGTGTGTGCGGCACAGAGGCATTTGTATCCTGTTTGTGATGCTAAAAGCATGTATGCAACGTCATGGGTGGCTCTGTGATCTCTCCTGGCAATGGCGGCAAAGGGGCCTGGCTCCATTGCCGCACAGTGACAAAAAGGGTTTTACAGTTTCTGAATACTAACGGTGGTTTGTCACGTGACGCCAGTACCTCATCCGGGACTCCAAAAGTTAATGACGAAATAACTGACACAAGTACTGGTAGCTTGGATTAGTAAACTGGAGGTGCACAGTTTTACTTCAGCTTAGTTTTGTAATTACAACAAATAAAACAATGGCTGTCTTGCAGCAATGGCAGAAATATTACTTTGAAGCAAATGATACGTTGATCTACAGTTGAATTCCGTATAACACAAGTAAATCTTCAATGTTCTCTCTGTTTGTAGAATTCCCACAGTCCTAGTTATTGTTGGGGTTTCACTGGAAGACTAGAAGACAGATAATGAAGGTGATTTTAAGATGGGCCTCATTCACTTTCCCTGGCTTTGACTTCACCGGGTTTGTGTAACTCACTGTTTAGTAGACCGGTCCCAAACTTTCTCCTCCACTTTGCTGTTGATGAGGAAGCTTGTAAATCCTGACTTCCCCCTTCAGAACATGTTATCTCTGCTCACACTGCAGAGCTCCTCCTGCACGTCTTCCTCCTCCGACTGCCTCTTCCCGAGTCTAACTGGAACCGGGTCGGTAACAGGAGAACGAGGTACAAGGGGTCAGGCGAAGAGGAAGTCAGGTCCAAAGCAAGTGAGTCAAACAGGGCATCAATTCAAGGTAAAGCGCATGTAGCTGGAGACCAAACATACACTGGCCAGTTCAGAAGGAAACTGAGCAGTTTAAATGCTGTCAGAACTCTCGCCCCGGCAGCTGATTGGGGCGGGGAGCTTGACAGCATCAGGAGCCAATCACAGGATGCTGGGAGAAACAGCCCCCGGCGCCTGCTAAGGACAGGCAGCAACAGACAAGCGGAAAGTGTATTTTCCTGCGTTCGTGGTTGCGGATTAATAATGTGGACAGGTTGCAGGTGTCATTAGTATTTACCTCCATGTTGCTAGGTTTACTTTCTGCTGGATGGAAACGGATCTGTATTTGCCCAATAGAAAATACTAGTAAATATTAGGAAATTATGGTACCAGTGTTTCTGGTGGTGCAATTCACCACACAGCTCTTCTACATGGTACATCCATTATGATCCCTACACAGCTCTGCTACATGCATGTCAAACACACAGCTCTGCTACATAGTACATCCATTATGATCCCCACACATCACAAACACAGCAGCTTGATTACCACACAAGACAAACACAGCTTGGCTCCTCCCACAGCAGTGACATCACCACAGGTCCTTCAGCCCACCGGATCTCTGTAGTGGTGGTAGGTCGGTGTCTTGTGTCAGGACTGCTGAGTTGTGTCTGACATAATAGCCGTTCAGTTGAATTCTCATTTTGTTATTTTTGTCCTCCCCTTCCAAGAGCCCTGACTGTGTTACTCTTCTGTCGGTCAGGCTCTGTGTTTTATATATGTTATAGGACCTTCAATGGCATCACGAGGAGGCTGAGCGAGGACATCACCAGGGGTGGAGCATAAGAATCACACACATACATACATACTCACAGACAAGTGGTCGTTCGTAGTTTGATTACCAATGACAACAAATATGGAGGCAAAAATGGACAAAAGTAGTGAATGCTGCAGTTTATAGACTGTGAAAAATACGGCCATGTGAAGATACATAGATATACAACATTCGCTGCGAATTACAGCCAGCAGAATAAAGACCAAATACGCTCGTCTAAGGCCTCCTGCACACCGGCGAGAGCGATATCAGGATGTGATAGATGCCCCGATATCGCTCTCGCAATCCTTCTTGAAGCCATGAAGGCGAGGCCTCCCATCCCAGCGGGGCTGAAGGAATCTCCCTCTGTGGCTGTCACAGCTGCGGCAGGAGATAGTGTTCATCTTCCATTGATTCCTATGGCGCCGGCCGCAGCAGCGCCAGCCCCGTTGAAATCAATGGGAGATGCTAGCGATCCTTTGCCACTGCAGTGACAGCAGGAGACTTTCCGTGGCGAGGATTTTTGGCAGGTTGGGGCTTGAGATATAAGACCCCCCCCCCCCCCCCCCCCCGGAAAATGATCCATGAACTGTAGAAAAATATATATATATTAATGCATCACCTTGGAAGCACAGCCATCTCTGGCGCGTCTTCTAACAGGTCCCCGTCACTCCTCTTCTCTTCTGGCCTGGCATTTAAAAATCCCCACCTCTTAAAAGTGCGGCCTCTGATTGGCTGAGCGCTGTGACCAATCAGCGTCAGCACTTTCAAGAGGTGGGATTTGTAAATTTGTGATATCACTGTGAGAAAATAGTGGCAAAAGAGTCAACGCTGCTTTTTCTCGCAAAACATCACTGCAGCTTGCAATTTTCTTGCGCGTTTTTATTGCACAATTTTGCTGCACTTTTTTAGTGCGAAAGTCATTAGGACTTTCTGATGTTGAAAACACATCGCACAAAAATCGCAAGTTCGTGCTTTGCAATGCGATAAATAGGCTCCATAGGGAAACATGGGAGATAAAAAAACAAAACGCAGAACGACAGCGCATGCCGCGTGTTTTCTTTTCCATGCATCGCAAATGTGAGGGAAACCATTGAAAATCATTGGTTTCATAATTCTGCTTTTCACTCAGTCGCACATCGCACGCAAATCGCCCAATTTTCTAGTGTGAAGCCGTCCTGAAGTGTTACCATGTGACCGAGGATCTGGTAACCCCTGCGCCCCGATGCACACGTTCCACCATCAGCTTCGTCCCGCGGTCCCCTGTAGATTAGTTTGCGCAGGATTGTCTTTGGGATCTCCTTATATCGGTGACCGCGGCGCCCGTCGGGTTCCCTTGTCTTCTCAATAAGCAATGTTTTCCTGATAGTAAATTGACCTTTGAACCGTTGGCTGGTCACTCATCTGTAATTAGGGACCTTTAATGAAGGGGCTGTTAGTGTCCATCGCTGATGTATTCTTCTGCGCACCATCCAGCACACATCCTTATGTCTTGATCCTATGTCTTTTCGCAGTGGCAGCTCCTGATTTGCTGGACCCAAAAGCAGCCGCTCAGAACACCAAACCGAGACTCTCCTTCTCCGCCAAGCCGGCCGTCCTGTCCGTCCGCGAGGAGAGGGACATCACCGTCAATGTGATGAAATGGAAAACGGTCTCTACGGTTTTTCTCGTGGTCGTCCTGTACTTAATCATTGGCGCCACCGTCTTTAAAGCCTTGGAACAGCCTTATGAGACCTCCCAGCGGACGGAGATTGTGATCAGGAAGAACAGCTTCGTATCGGAACACTCGTGTGTAAACGCCAGCGAGCTGGATGACCTCATTCGGGTAATTGTCGCTATTTACTTGTTAATTGGATATTCTCATAGTTCGTTAATGCACTCTGTGGTGGTTTATGTAAATGTATGCAAATTATTTGTATGTCTGGAGATTATTCGCAGATCACATGGAGCGCTGTGTGTAAATGCTACCATCATTTGCTTTTCATCTGAACGATGATTTTTAGTTGAGTTTAAAATCCATTATTTGGCCGGAGAGCTGATAGCAGGGAGCGCATGCTGTAATTTTCCATGGGAGCGCTGGTAACATTGTATTCAGCTGCAGTCCATCAGCAGAACAAAGGGGCTGTATGCAGATAACAGACCACCAGCTCTACTCTGCATGCAGCTCAGGGAGGCTCATTTACATGCAAATGAAGGTAATAAGCATTAGTGCCTATTAATAGCTTATGCAAAATGATCGCTCAAACTGATACTGAATGCTGAGCGATCATCTTTACAAGTAGACGGGGCTTTAATGTTCTAATGTTAAATAATTTGTTGTGAGTTAGGGGGTGATCAGAGACCCCTAAAATCTAACAAAGTAGTTTTTGCGCCATTACAGAGGTCTCCTAATTTACAGAAACATAACCTACTAGGGTCTTCTACATCAACTAAGCGGCGCCCCCATCTGGACCTCTATTTATTAGACTAAATAGAGAGCAGATAGAAGGAGCTTCTCTGTCTCTGAAGGACCCAAGACGCCCGCATTATAGAGAGGACACACTGCCTGCAGCGAGCGCCATGTAATCCTTCCTTTCTCCTGTGGGGGCTCTGCAGGAGAGTTGAGCACCTAAAGGGGACGTTCTGACATGGTGGATTCTCTGTGCAGCGAATCCACAACAGAAAATACTCATCGAATCGTCTGGATTTTTAAGTGAGTGAATTCTACTTGTAAAACCCAGAGACTGACATAGTGAGGGCTTCCGCCGCGCAGGTCAGTTTAGTCTGCAGATTTTCTCTGCACCGCATCAACAGTTTCTTAAAAACCCTGGTTTACTAACGAAAACCAGATTGCGAAACATTATTTATTTTTCCTATCCGTTTTTATTTTCTGATTGCTGATTTTGTTCTATTGTCTGTACATGACTATGGGGGCGGCCATCTTGTCTGTACATGACTATGGGGGCGGCCATCTTGTCTGCGCATGACTATGGGGGCGGCCATCTTGTCTGCGCATGACTATGGGGGCGGCCATCTTGTCTGCGCATGACTATGGGGGCGGCCATCTTGTCTGTACATGACTATGGGGGGGCGGCCATCCTGTCTGTACATGACTATGGGGGTGGCCATCCTGTCTGTACATGACTATGGGGGCGGCCATCTTATCTGTACATGACTATGGGGGTGGCCATCTTGTCTGCGCATGACTATGGGGGCGGCCATCTTGTCTGTACATGACTATGGGGGCAGCCATCTTGCCTGTACATGACTATGGAGGCGGCCATCTTGTCTGTACATGACTATGGGGGTGGCCATCCTGTCTGTACATGACTATGGGGGTGGCCATCTTGTCTGTACATGACTATGGGGGTGGCCATCTTGTCTGCGCATGACTATGGGGGCGGCCATTTTGTCTGTACATGACTATGGGGGCAGCCATCTTGCCTGTACATGACTATGGGGGCGGCCATCTGTCTCAGCTGAAGCTAACAGCATTTAGAGATGTGCTTTACAGCAGCCTCATGGGTCATAGACACAATAGACAGTAGGGAACCTATTGACGTTTATGGGAGAGTGTTGTAGGCATGCTCTGTGACCTCTGCAGAGAGGGGAGGAGGTCAGCTGTGTCAGACTACTATTAGGCTTAGTGGTCAATGTGAGAACTGCAGGATTTCAGGATTTTTTTTAAATCTAGGTAATGATCAAAAATTTAAAAAATAACGTAACCATATTAGGTAATTTTCTGAGGACACATTCCCTTTAACAAGAGGGTGGCTGACTTCAAAGGGGAGATCAATAATGTAGAAGGAACGTGGCCCTACATCTCCTTCCAAGTTGTGAAGTTGTGGAGACCAGAGATTGGAGCTCCAGATTTGATTATTCCCAGTGCATTCTGGAAAGAGTGAAGAGTCGCTGTGAGTTAGACAATTGGGGGGGGGGGGGGGGGGCTGGGTTCAGCTTGGTCTAGCTGCTTGAAGGACGTCGCATGATGGTGCATCAAAGTTATACACTTAAGACCCATTTAGACACAAAGATTATTGCTCAAAATTCACTCAAAAGCCATCTTTTGAACGATAATCGTTGTGTGCATTTAAACTGCAAGATAATTGCTCAAAATTCACTTAAACAGCAGTTTGAGTGACAGTTTTGAGCGTTCACTTTGCATAAGCTCTTAAGTAGCTAATTAAGAGCTTATTAGTGTCTAAATAAATGGCTTCTGCTGTATACAGAAGACAGCAGGAGTGCTGTCTTGTGTATACAGCTGCTGTGTTCTCAGAGAGCTCAGCTGGTATACAGCTGAGCGCTCCAAGCGGGGTATGCAGAACACCGCTAGAGCGCTGTCTTCTGTATATAGCTGCTGTAACCAGCTGAGCAGGGTATGCAGTAGACAGCTGGAGGGCTGTCTTCTGTATACAGCTCCTTTCTTCTCCGCGCTTTCAGCTGATGTCCCGCTGGGAACTGCCGGCAGGATACCAGCTGAGAGAATCTTATCAGCGCTGCTGGCTGAGATATCAGCCTGCGCCGCTGATAAGAGTCCTAACTCATTTCTAAAAAAAACTAGAAGTGAGCGATGAACGAACAGTGCATGATGGTCGTGCATTTAGACACAACAGTTATTGCTCAAAAGACGGCTTTTGAGCGAATTTTGAGTGATAATCGTTGGGTCTAAATAGGCCTTAAGTAACATCTTGTAGAGTATATGTCATCACAAGAATTTTGACTTTTAGAAATTTGGAAGTGACAACATGGAAGAGGAGAGCAGCCATATGTTGAGCTGCAACACATGCTATATGTACAGACCGACCAGAGGAAAAGCCAAACTTCACCAGACAGAAATGTAACCTTGTGTCTCTACTGGAGGAAAAGGTACATAGTCTTCAGAAGAGAAAAGATACATTGTAACTCATTAAAGGGGTTGTCCCGCGAAAGCAAGTGGGGTATACACTTCTGTATGGCCTTATTAATGCACTTTGTAATATACATCGTGCATTAAATATGAGCCATACAGAAGTTATATACTTACCCCCCCCCCCCCCGGTGTTGGCGTCCCCGTCTCCATGGCGCCGACCGAAGTCTTCTTCTCCCTCGATTAGACGCGCTTGCGCAGTCTGCCTCTCTGTCCCGTTGAATGGGGCCGCTCCGGCGTGCTTGCGCTGCACAGGTCTTCTGCGCATGCGCAGACCAGCTCTCCGGCGCGAGCACGCCGGAGCGGCCCCATTCAACGGGAGAGAAGAGCAGACTGCGCAAGCGCATCTAATCGAAGGAGCAGAAGGCTTCGGTCGGCGCCATGGAGACGGGGACGCCAACATTGGGGGGGGTAAGTATATAACTTCTGTATGGCCAATATTTAATGCACGATGTATATTACAAAGTGCATTTATATGGCCATACAGAAGTGTTTAACCCCACTTGCTGCCGCGAGACAACCCCTTTAAGGAAGAGGAGAATTTCCTTGACAGCAGAAGTAAGTCTTCGGAATGTAGAAGGACAATAAACATTCCGTGTATCTCCAGAAGCCGAGGAATGGAAGCATGTGACCCAAAGAAGCCGGAGGATCAGGAGTCAGCCAGCACCCATACTGCTCGGGTACCAGGTACTCACGCTGAAGCCGAGGAATGGAAGAGCTACATCAAGAAATGACTTTGCCAACAAAAAAACAATCTAGTAAGGATTCAGAATCATCTTGGATGCAGAAAAAGAAGTGCTGTTGTGAAGAAGAGGAGGAGAGTGCTGGTTGTGGGGGATTCCCTACTGAGAGGAACAGAGGCCGCTGTCTGCAGACCTGACACCTCACGAGAGGGCTGCTGTCCTCCAGGTGCACAAATCACAGATGTGTCTGATAGGCCATCAAGACTCTTCAGTCCTCCAGAACACCACCCATTCCTACTAATACATGTAGGGACAAATGACATTGCAAAAAAGGACCTTGCAAGTATCTGCAGAGACTTTGAAGACCTTGGAAAGAAGGTGAAGGAACTAGGAGCTCAGGTGGTCTTCTCATCTATCCTCCCAGTGGATGGCCATTGAATAAGAAGATGGAACAGGATTCTAAAGGTGAACAACTGGCTACGTTGATGGTGCCGTCAGCAAATATTTAGATTTCTAGACCATGGAGTGAATTACCTATATGATGGACTGCTTGCTAGAGACGGGAAAAGTCAAAGATGCTATTGAATGTTTATAAGATGAAAATGGTGAATTGGTTAAAAATGATGTTGAGAAGGACGAACTTTTGTATTCCTATTTTCTCTCAGAAAGTAGATGTAAAATCAACTGATCTCCCCCGTGCTCGGAGAACAGAAGTCCCAGAAGAGTGAAAAAGAGCAAATGTTGTCCCTATCTTCAATACAGGGCAGAAGATGGATCCAGGAAACTACAAGCCTGTGAGCCTGACTTCTATACCAGAGAAGGATCTTTAAACAAAGTATTAAACAGCATGTATGCAAGTACTTGGATGAGAATGGAGTCATTTACCAGAGCCAGCATGGGTTTGTAAGAAGAAGCTGGCTCTGGTTAATTACTCCATACATGCTGTTTAATAATTTGTGGACAATCTTTTCTGGTATAGAAGTCAGGCTCACAGGCCTGTAAATAAAGGGGAGCTCCACCATTCTGCAGGGTAAAACTGTATCATGGAGGAGCGATCTTATTTACATGGGACTCTATATTAGAGAGCAGTAATGCGACATGTATGGAAGTACAAGCGATCTGACTTATTACAGCGACCCGGCAGTGCTGGGTGATGGCGGAGGCTGATTCTTCTTCGTGGCGGTCTCTATTCTTCAGTTTATCAGGTTTCTCGTCTCTTCAGCTGATTTTCCATTTTCTGTAAAGAGAAATGAACGTGCGATAGATGAATAATTGTTTGTGTTGGCTGCTACTGATGGCGGCGCGGCGAGAGACGGAGACATTTCCATAATACTCCGGTGTGACAGCCGTGCGGTGGCCTCGCACATAAAGAGACACGGAAAAACCGCTTTCCTCAGGCTCTCTGCAGGCTCCCAGTAGATTCGCTGAGTCCTCAGTGCAGGTGGAAAACTCAACGCAATATGTGAGACGTCTCCGACGCGGCTGGCGCTTTTACTTCAGAATCGCCTATTTTTGGAGTAACAAGGTATTTGTCATCTTAACCCCTTCAGGACCGTCCAACGTATCTACGCGGTCTGCGGCCCTGAAGTGTGTATGGAGCGGGCTCAGGAGAAAGTCCGCTCCGTACCCGGCAGCCATCAGCAGTTTCTGGTCGCTGACTAACTGCCACGATCAGAGTTAGCTCTGTTTGCAGCAGTTAACGGTTTAGATGCCCCGGGAGCAGGATGATACTCGACCTCAACTCTCTAGGGCCACTCTGACAGAGGCGTTTGGGGGAAAAACGTAGCGTTTAAATACGTTTACAGTGTTTTAGAATGCCGTTTGACAGCGCTTTTAATGCACCCCATCATTTCAGTGGGTCATGTGATGCGTCACAAACGCACTGAACGCACGAAAATAGAACATACAGCATTCGTTTAAAGACGCGTTAGAAACTCTTCGCTAAAACGCTTGTCTGAGAAGTCCCATTGAAATGAATGCAGGCTCAGCTTAGTGTTTTTAGCGGGTCTTACAAACGCCTGTGTAAGGGTGACCTTCATCTGGGTCCCCAGCGGCCACTCCATTACGGATCAGCAGCATCTCCTAACCACGTGTCTTGCTGCGCCATTACAATCCTACTAACTACCATAAACATCACACATTACTCAGCCCTCAGGCTCAGGACTTCTGTGGTAGCACTCATCTGGGGGCGGCCTCCACCACTTTAACACAGTGTGTAAAGTCATGTGACCTCTCTATGAAGGTCCTCAAACATATGCAAGTACACCCTGGTAGAGAGGAACATTAGAGGGATTTAACTGCCTACATTTGCATGGGCAATCTTATAGGCCGTACAATGCTCCCTGGGGAGAAAGGTCTGCAGAGTAGTTCTCCTGCCACAAAGAAGGAAATGGTGTCTCTAGCGCCATCTATTGGCAGGCACCTACCCTGTCGGTCAGTGCCCCACCCATTACCAGGCATTGCAGCATGGGCTGGAGCTTGTTTGTGCGGTTTATGATGCTCTCTGCAGCCTCTTTGGGTTGCGCCGCAGCGTGATGTCTCGTTGACTCTTCCACTAGCAGCCCGCTTCTTCCTGATCTGGTGCCCCGGGCAGAGGGCACCGCAGCACCTCACATACCATCGTTTGCCCTGGGACCCGCACCATGCTTGTTTTGTGCAAAGTGTGAAGCCAGGTGTGAGCCGGCCGATGGGAGGACAGCAGTGGAGCGGGATGACGGCCGCTTGCGCCTCTCTTATTCCGCACTCAGCACGTTTAGATCTGCTGTTCTCGCCCCTCGGACGCCCGCAGTCGCCTCTCTTATTCCGCACATTTAGATCTGCTGTTCTCGCCCCTCGGTCGCCCGCAGTCGCCTCTCTTATTCCGCACGTTTAGATCTGCTGTTCTCGCCCCTCGGTCGCCCGCAGTCGCCTCTCTTATTCCGCACGTTTAGATCTGCTGTTCTCGCCCCCCGGACGCCCGCAGTCGCCTCTCTTATTCCGCACTCAGCACGTTTAGATCTGCTGTTCTCGCCCCTCGGACGCCCGCAGTTGCCTCTCTTATTCCGCACTCAGCATGTTTCGATCTGCTGTTCTTGCCCCCCGGACGCCCGCAGTCGCCTCTCTTATTCCGCACTCAGCACGTTTAGATCTGCTGTTCTCGCCCCTCGGACGCCCGCAGTCGCCTCTCTTATTCCGCACGTTTAGATCTGCTGTTCTCGCCCCTCGGACGCCCGCAGTCGCCTCTCCTATTCCGCACATTTAGATCTGCTGTTCTCGCCCCTCGGACGCCCGCAGTCGTCTCTCTTATTCCGCACATTTAGATCTGCTGTTCTCGCCCCTCGGACGCCCGCAGTCGCCTCTCTTATTCCGCACATTTCGATCTGCTGTTCTCGCCCCTCGGACGCCCGCAGTCGCCTCTCCTATTCCGCACTCAGCACGTTTAGATCTGCTGTTCTCGCCCCTCGGTCGCCCGCAGTCGCCTCTCTTATTCCGCACGTTTAGATCTGCTGTTCTCGCCCCTCGGTCGCCCGCAGTCGCCTCTCTTATTCCGCACGTTTAGATCTGCTGTTCTCGCCCCCCGGACGCCCGCAGTCGCCTCTCTTATTCCGCACTCAGCACGTTTAGATCTGCTGTTCTCGCCCCTCGGACGCCCGCAGTTGCCTCTCTTATTCCGCACTCAGCATGTTTAGATCTGCTGTTCTCGCCCCTCGGACGCCCGCAGTCGCCTCTCTTATTCCGCACGTTTAGATCTGCTGTTCTCGCCCCTCGGACGCCCGCAGTCGCCTCTCTTATTCCGCACATTTAGATCTGCTGTTCTCGCCCCTCGGTCGCCCGCAGTCGCCTCTCTTATTCCGCACGTTTAGATCTGCTGTTCTCGCCCCTCGGACGCCCGCAGTTGCCTCTCTTATTCCGCACTCAGCATGTTTCGATCTGCTGTTCTTGCCCCCCGGACGCCCGCAGTCGCCTCTCTTATTCCGCACTCAGCACGTTTAGATCTGCTGTTCTCGCCCCTCGGACGCCCGCAGTCGCCTCTCTTATTCCGCACGTTTAGATCTGCTGTTCTCGCCCCTCGGACGCCCGCAGTCGCCTCTCCTATTCCGCACATTTAGATCTGCTGTTCTCGCCCCTCGGACGCCCGCAGTCGTCTCTCTTATTCCGCACATTTAGATCTGCTGTTCTCGCCCCTCGGACGCCCGCAGTCGCCTCTCTTATTCCGCACATTTCGATCTGCTGTTCTCGCCCCTCGGACGCCCGCAGTCGCCTCTCCTCCAGTATTTCTCCCGTCACGGTCGGCTCTCTCTCATGTCGCCCTCGCGGCCTCCTGCGTTCTCTTACATTGGCTTCACCGGAGGCGATTCCCTGTTTGATGATATTCTGTTTTCAGGCGGCTCCTGCGCTGTGATCTGTCTCTGATGCAGGGACACTCATCGCCTGTCAGCTTCTCCGCACAGATTCGTGACTCCGCCGCGCTCTGCAGGAAAGTCGCATATTAACTTTTTTTCCTGTATTTTTAAAATATTTGTGTTTGTAGATTAGAATTGTTTAGCTAAAACTCCACGACGAATCGCTGATCGGAGGAGGAACGGAGTGTTTCTTTATTTTCTAGTCAATTTGTTTAAAAATAATACCTCAAGTTTTCTGTTGTCACACGAACCACTGAGCCCCACGATAGGCTGTCACTTCAAGATGCTTCTCAGCTTCTGCCATGTACTCTGGGGGAAATGCTCATCCGTCATCTCATCATCATCACAGGCGGGATTACACTGAGAGGGGACACGTATATATACATAAGAGGACCCACCATTCACAATAGTCACAGCTCACCTCTTCCCCTCCCTGTACAGACAGGATTACACTGAGAGGAGACACTAATATATAGATAACACAGGACCATCATTCACAATAGTCACAGCTCCCCTCCTCCCCTCCCTGTACAGGTAGGATTACACTGAGAGGGGACACCTATATATAGATAACACAGGAGCCACCATTCACAATAGTCACAGCTGACCTCCTCTCCTCCCTGTACAGACAGGATTATACTGAGATGAGACACCTATATATAGATAACACAGGACCCACCAGTCACAATAGTCACAGATCACCTCCTCCCCTCCCTGTACAGGTAGGATTACACTGAGAGGGGACACCTATATATAGATAACACAGGACCCACCATTCACCATAGTCACAGCTCCCCTCCTCCCCTCCTTGTACAGACAGGATTACACTGAGAGGAGACACCCATATATAGATAACACAGCCACCATTCACAATAGTCACAGCTCACCTCCTCCCCTCCCTGTACAAACAGGATTACATAGAGGTGACACCTATATATAGATAACACAGGAGCCACCATTCACAATAGGTGTTGTCACAGCTCACCTGCTCCCCTCCCTGTACAGACAGAATTACACTGAGAGCAGATACCTATATATAGATAACACAGGATCCACCATTCACAATAGTCACAGCTCACCTCTTCCCCTCCCTGTACAGGCAGGATATAAATAATTATATATGTACATCTGGTATACGTTATACATCTCCCTGTATATAGGGATATGGAACATGCTGGTATAACCTGGGTATATACTGTATATAATTATATATGTACAGCTGGTATAAGTTATACATCTCCTGTATATAGTGATATGGAGCATGCTGGTATAACCTGGGTATCTCCTGTATATAATTATATATGTACAGCAGTAATAAGTTATACACCCCTGTATATTGTAATATGGAGCATGCTGGTAAATCTTGGGTGTCTCCTGTATATAATTATATATGTACAGCTGGTATAAGTTATACATCTCCTGTATATAGTGATATGGAGCATGCTGGTATAACCTGGGTATCTCCTGTATATAATTATATATGTACAACTGGTATAAGTTATGCATCTCCTGTATATAGTGATATGGAGCATGCTGGTATAACCTGGGTATCTCCTGTATATAATTATATATGTACAGCTGGTATAAGTTATACATCTGTATATAGTGATATGGAGCATGCTGGTATAACCTGGGTATCTCCTCTATATAAACATATATGTACAGCTGGTATAAGTTATACATCTGTATATAGTGATATGGAGCATGCTGGTATAACCTGGGTATCTCCTGTATATAATTATATATGTACAGCTGGTATACGTTATACATCCTGTATATAGTGATATGGAGCATGCTGGTATAACCTGGGTATCTCCTGTATATAATTATATATGTATAGTTGGTATAAGTTATGCATCTCCTGTATATAGTGATACGGAGCATGCTGGTATAACGTGGGTATTGCCTGTATATAATTATATAGGTACAGCTGGTATAAGTTAAACATCTACTGTATATAGTGATATAGAGCATGCCGGTATAACCTGGGGATCTCCTGTATATAGTGATATGGAGCATGCTGGTATAACCTGGGGATCTCCTGTATATAATTATATATGTACAGCTGGTATAAGTTATATATCCTGTATATAATGATATGGAACATGCTGGTATAACCTGGGTATCTCCTGTATATAATTATATATGTGCAGCTGGTATAAGTTATGCATCTCCTGCATATAGTGATATGAGGCATGCTGGTAAAACCTGAGGATCTCCTGTATATAATTATATATGTATAGTTGGTATAAGTTATATATCCTGTATATAGTGATATGGAGCATGCTGGTTTAACCTGGGTATCTCCTCTATATAATTGTATAACTTATACCAGCTGTACATATATAATTATATACAGGAGATACCCAGGTTAAACCAGCATGCTCCATATCACTATATACAGGATATATAACTTATACCAGCTGTACATATATATCTACTGTATATAGTGATATGGAGCATGCTGGTATAACCTGGGTATCTCCTGTATATAATTATATATGTACAGCTGGTATACGTTATACATCTCCTGTATATAGTGATATGGGGCATGCTGGTATAACCTGGGTATCTCATGCATATAATTATATATGTACAGCTGGTATAAGTTATACATCCTGTATATAGTGATATGGAGCATGCTGGTATAACCTGGGTATCGCCTGTATATAATTATATATGTACAGCTGGTATATGTTATACATCTCCTGTATATAGTGATATGGAGCATGCTGGTATAACCTGGGTATCTCCTGTATATAATTATATATGTACAGTTGGTATAAGTAATACATCCTGTATATAGTGATATGTAACCTGCTGGTATAACCTGGGTATCTCCTGTATATAATTATATATGTGCATCTGGTATACGTTATATATCTCCTGTATATAGTGATATGGAGCATGCTGGTATAACCTGGGGATCTCCTGTATATAATTATATATATACAGCTGGTATAAGTTACACATGTCCTGTATATAGTGATATGGAGCATGCTGGTATAACCTGGGAATCCCCTGTATATAATAAGGGGTTCTCAATGCATTTCTCTGCAGATCCTTTATTGATCGAAGCAAAATCATGGCCAACGGCAGGTTTGAGGGCGTCCATGTAACTGTGCTTCACCCTTTCCATCACCTCTTACAATACACAGATCTCATGTCAGCACAATGAAGCTCCATATATTTCTGACCGGTGGCCACGGCCGACATCTTCATGTTAAGGATGAGATAGAAAAGATTTAGAAGATCTGCCCCAAACACTGCTGCACTTGCATTCTACTTCCTTCCGGGTTATCTTGGGTTCGCTCATGCTGAACGGTCCGCTGTGCCCGGGCGTCACCACCAAATTGCTGCTTCAATGGGCTTCCCTGGACTTGGATACTAATGGCCGGTCCTTAGCATAGATCATCAATCTCAGCAGCTTGAAGGAGCCGCAGCACTCGGACGGTCACGGTGTGTCTGCTTTGGCCTGTGCCTAAGGGGTAATGAGGGTATTAATGTTACTGTGTAATAATGGGAAGTCCCTTTAAACAAATGTTTTGTATTGTGTAAATTAGCGGAAGAGATAAAGCAGGCATGTCTCATGAGAGCCCATCAAGGGCAGAGGCCAAGAAACATGCATGTACACAGGGGCACCCCTACCATGTGAGCCCATCAAGGGCAGAGGCCAAGAAACAGGCATGTACACAGGGGCGCCCCTACCATGAGAGCCCAGCAAGGGCAGAGGCCAAGAAACAGGCATGTACACAGAGGCACCCCTACCATGAGAGCCCATCAAGGGCAGAGGCCAAGAAACAGGCATGCACACAGGGGCACCCCCACCATGAGAGCCCAGCAAGGGCAGGGGCCAAGAAACAGGCATGCACACAGGGGCACCCCTACCATGAGAGCCCATCAAGGGCAGAGGCCAAGAAACAGGCATGCACACAGGGGCACCCCTACCATGAGAGCCCATCAAGGGCAGGGGCCAAGAAACACCTATGTACACAGGGGCGCCCCACCATGAGAGCCCAGCAAGGGCAGAGGGCAAGAAAAATGCATGTACACAGAGGCATCCTTACCATGAGAGCCCATCAAGGGCAGAGGCCAAGAAACAGACATGTACACAGAGGCACCCCCACCATGAGAGCCCATCAAGGGCAGAGGCCAAGAAACAGGCATGTACACAGAGGCACCCCTACCATGAGAGCCCATCAAGGGCAGAGGCCAAGAAACAGACATGTACACAGAGGCACCCCTACCATGAGAGCCCATCAAGGGCAGAGGCCATGAAACACGCATGCATACAGGTGCGCTCCTACCATGAGAGCCCATCAAGGGCAGAGGCCATGAAACACGCATGTACACAGGGGCGCCCCTATCATGAGACAACCCAAGACTGCCGGGCCTCAGGTGGACGGTGGGTTGCTGTCCAGACACCATTTATTTTGTTATCGTCCTTATTAATGTATGAACCCTGTCCTCTCCCCCAGCGGCCACATTCCTGCATGCAGACGCCGGGGAGTGAGGTCGGGGGTCACATTCTGAACACAGAGCTGACCACTCTAAACCCACCATAGGGACCCATATCATTTTCATGGGTCACATGGACTAAGTGCAGCTTAGTCTCACTTAACGTGCGGCCCTGTGCCTAGTATGCAGTGAGGTGGTCCCACAGGTTGTCGGGGTGCTGAGAGCCCTGAGGAGTCGTCGTATAGAAGTCCTGGATAACCCCATTATACTGCAGCTTCTGTTCCACATTTGCACATTGCAGGTTGCTGAGGATTTGTGGTGCAGTGGTCGGTGGCCAGCCGGCCAATATTTATTTTTTACTGGCCATATTAATGGCAAATAAAAAAGTAATTGTGATCTGTGAGCCGGTGGGGTAGCAACCGGCAGCCGATGAACTTACTTGGCTTGATAAAGACTGTACACTATACAGTCGAAACGTTGCTGTATTTATATGCGAAATGGATTAAAGGTGAAGTTTTAAATTTCTAAGAAGTTACTGCAAATTTTTCAACAACCCTGGATGCTGCTGAAGACACCGTTACATATCTTGATGAACTTACTCCATCCACAGCTCTCTTTGGAGGAGCTACAGACGGAGTGAGTTCAGTGCTTGTTGGTTGCTGACTGAGGACCACTATGGGGGGCACTGTTACTACTGGGGCCACTATAGACGATACTGTTACTACTGGGGCCACTATAGAGGATACTGTCACTACTGGGGCCACTATAGAGGATACTGTTATTACTGGGGCCAGTATAGAGGATACTGTTACTACTAGGGCCACTATAGAGGACACTGTTACTACTGGGGTCACTATAGAGGATACTGTTACTACTGGGGCCACTATAGAGGATACTGTCACTACTGGGGCCACTATAGAGGACACTGTTACTGCTGGGGCCACTATAGAGGATACTGTTACTACTGGGGCCACTATAGAGGATACTGTCACTACTGGGGCCACTATAGAGGACACTGTTACTACTGGGGCCACTATAGAGGATACTGTTACTACTGGGGCCACTATAGAGGATACTGTCACTACTGGGGCCACTATAGAGGACACTGTTACTACTGGGGTCACTATAGAGGATACTGTTATTACCGGGGCCACTATAGAGGATACTGTCACTACTGGGGCTACTATAGAGGATACTGTTACAACAGGGGCCACTATAGAGGATACTGTTATTACTGGGGTCACTATAGAGGATACTGTTATTACTGGGGTCACTATAGAGGATACTGTTATTACTGGGGCCACTATAGAGGATACTGTTATTACTGGGGTCACTATAGAGGATACTGTTATTACTGGGGTCACTATAGAGGATACTGTTATTACTGGGGCCACTATAGAGGATACTGTTACTACTGGGGCCACTATAGAGGATACTGTTACTACTGGGGCCACTATAGAGGATACTGTTACTACTGGGGCCACTATAGAGGATACTGTTACTACTGGGGCCACTATAGAGGATACCGTCACTACTGGGGCCACTATAGAGGACACTGTTACTACTGGGGTCACTATAGAGGATACCGTTATTACTGGGGCCACTATAGAGGATACTGTTACTACTGGGGCCACTATAGAGGATACTGTTACTACTGGGGCCACTATAGAGGATACTGTTACTACTGGGGCCACTATAGAGGATACTGTTACTACTGGGGCCACTATAGAGGAAACTGTTATTACTGGGGCCACTATAGAGGAAACTGTTATTACTGGGGCCACTATAGAGGATACTGTTACTACAGGGGCCACTATAGAGGATACCGTTATTACTGGGGCCACTATAGAGGATACTGTTACTACTGGGGCCACTATAGAGGATACTGTTATTACTGGGGCCACTATAGAGGATACTGTTACTACTGGGGCCACTATAGAGGATACTGTTATTACTGGGGCCAGTATAGAGGATACTGTTACTACTGGGGCCACTATAGAGGATACTGTTACTACTGGGGCCAGTATAGAGGATACTGTTACTACTGGGGCCACTATAGAGGATACTGTTATTACTGGGGCCACTATAGAGGATACTGTTACTACTGGGGCCACTATAGAGGATAATGTTATTACTGGGGCCACTATAGAGAATACTGTTACTACTGGGGCCACTATAGAGGATACTGTTACTACTGGGGCCACTATAGAGGACACTGTTACTACTGGGGTCACTATAGAGAATACTGTTACTACTGGGGCCACTATAGAGGATACTGTTACTACTGGGGCCACTATAGAGGATACTGTTACTAGTGGGGCCACTATAGAGGATACTGTTACTACTGGGGCCACTATAGAGGATACTGTTATTACTGGGGCCACTATAGAGGATACTGTTACTACTGGGGCCAGTATAGAGGATACTGTTACTACTAGGGCCACTATAGAGGATACTGTTACTACTGGGGACACTATAGAGGATACTGTTATTACTGGGGCCACTATAGAGGATACTGTTACTACTGGGGCCACTATAGAGGATACTGTTACTACTGGGGCCACTATAGAGGATACTGTTACTACTGGGGCTACAGATTTTTCTTTTAGCATATACTACCCTCCCACCATCGGTGGGTTAACCTGGGGGGCAGCACCTCCTGTTATCTACCACATCCAATTCAAGCACTTTAAGATCAGGGTATCTTCCCAGGCCTTTAGTCTTAGTCTTCATTGTGGGTTTGCTCCACTTCTCTCTTCACCTATTTCTATTACATATTCTACTGGGGCCACCATGGGGGACACTATTACCACGGGAGCTACCATAGTGGGTCACTATTACTACAGGGATGACTGTGGGGAACACTATTACTACTGGGACCACTAACGGGGTCACTATTATTACTGAGGCCACTAATGCGGGTCACTATTACTACTATGGCCATTAAAGGGGTCACTATTCTTACTGGGGCCATTAAGGGGGGTTACTATTACTACTAGCACCACTAACTGGTCACTATTACTATGGGGATCACTAAAGGAGATACTATGGGGCCACTACTAGGGGAGCTGTTAACATTTCAGTCTCAATATCTTGTGTTTTGGCGCTTTCACTGCCTGTACAATGATTACATTATTATTTATATAGGGGGGGGGGTCACCATTTCATAGTCCGTCTCAGGCAGCATAAAGGCTTGGGCCCCCCTGAATGACGCAGCACGTAGGAAGAGAAGCGAGAGAGCTGCTGAGCTAGAAAGGAGCAGCTTGCCCGCAGGGCACCCGGGTTATGGAATATCGCTGCCTGGTTAGATTTGTGCCCATGGTGATGGATCGTGAGACCACCAAACCTTGGTGATTCATTGCAATGAGCGACTGCCCTGCTGCGCCGCCTCTGGCTCTGCACATTGTGTACCGCTGAGGATTTATAGCCGTTTACAGAGCGATACGTCTGCGCTCCATGCTCTGCGGGAAGGACTTTGCGGTGTAGGGGGGGGGGGCGTTCGCACGGTGGGATTCACTGCAGAATTTTCCATGTGAATTCTGCCTCGAAGGGTCGGAAACGCTATCTTTTCTCCTTGGGGAGAGCACCTAGAAGGTGAGTTAGGAGACTCAAGTGGCCATGCACGCTCCTCTGGGTAATATGCAAATAAGGGAGATGGAATAAAACCTCCACAGCGCCACCTATTGGAAGGCAGCATTCCTTCAAGCCAAAGTCAGACTCTTTATACAAGTCTTGCAACAATGACTGGGATGTTGCCTTCCAATAGGTGGCACTGTAGAGGTTTTATTCCATCTCCCTTATTTTCTAGGCGATACGGCATATGCATTTACATAAACTCCACCCACATTGCAGGAAAAGCATGGAGGGTTGGGGGGTAAGCTTACCCTAAAAGCTTTTTGTACTCTCCTCCTCCCTTTAGAGTGTTCTGTCCCCTATTCCTACTTACGTGATCTCCCCTTCTTCTGGCTCCTTCATGCTCATCTCCTGTTCCTGAGTTCAAACCCCGGCTCCTCCACTAGAATAAAAGTGCAGACGAAAAATGCCAGTGGAGGCCTTGTGTTTTAATGGGATTTTCTGTATTTCCCTCATAAAATAAACTGAAGGTTACATAGTTGCTAAAAGATCTACAAGTTGTCCTGCAAGAAAACGTTCTGTTCAGTAGAATAGTTTCCTGCCTCTCCTCTTGGGCTCTCATGTAGCGACCGCGTGCCGTGCGAAATGGCTCTCCTCCTCCCCGGCCAAAAGTAAAACATTACAGGCATTGAACGTGCCAATACACACGATACCCGACACATGTCTCCACCATTTTTAAAACAGGGCAGCACTCCAAAGATCCTCCATGTATATGCAGGTGACCCTCCCCTCCGGTGCCCACCTCTCCTCCACCGGGATGCCATCACACCTCCGTCTAAGATGGCATTGAGATCAATATAAATCCACTTTTGGTTGGGACACCCAAGGATGGAAGCGTCTATGGAGCTCCGTGGGGGGAATCCATACCGGATGAGTACAAACAGACAAAATATGAAGAGGAGGAAAAAGCTCCAGCGCTCCAGAGGTTAAACAGCTGACGTAATCCAAAAGAAGACGGCATACGAAGAAAGGTAAAGGCACCCATGTTTTCGGGGGTTCCTAGCTCAAGAATCCCCCAAATCCCAGCTGCGCTCTTTGTATCGGTTAGTGGAAGGAGGACCCCAAATTGTGAAGTGAACCCTATTTTATTACTAGATAACAGAGGAATACACGTGGTGCCGCGCGTTTCGGAGGACGTTCCTTCTATCAATCAGAGGAGGAGCGAGCACTCCGGCTATAGGATACAATGTCTGCTGATTAGAGGCTGTTGGGGGAGGGGCTATGATTGTCTCTTGTTTCCCTTTATGTATTGCCCCCTATAGGCCGCGCTCACACCGACCGCTCTTTAGTGTTTAGCTATAACACATTGATTTCCTGGGGCCTCGCAGATCATTGTTCGCGCGCTGTCTGCTTTAGTTTTATGCGGTTTAGCCCTTTTTAATGCGCCTCTTGTGGTGCGTTAAATGCACAATGGCTTCAGAAACGGCGCACGGAATCGCGGTAAAACGCCACAGTTTCAAACACGCAGTTTTGTGCCGCCTTATTCTTCCCCGCATGTTATCATCCTCTGACTTAGTTTGTAACAGCTCACTATATAAAGACCTTTTCTCCGCTACATAATTTTATTGATCCGCCAACCATTTCCGGTCGCTGGAGCAAATGAACGTGCATCCAGCTACACCAATGGGTGTCCCCCCCCCCCCCCCTGGCGCCCGCACACGCTGAACGGGCAAAAACCCCGAGCCATTTTGGCAGAAGGATTGTATATTAAAACCATTAAGAATCGTCTTAAGTAACAAAGTAATAGTGACCCCAGTAGTGGCCCTAGTAGTAATAGTGACCCCAGTAGTGGCCCTAGTAGTAATAGTGACCCCAGTAGTGGCCCTAGTAGTAATAGTGACCCTAGTCGTGGCCCTAGTAGTAATAGTGACCAGAGTAGTGGCCCTAGTAGTATTAGTGACCCCAGTAGTGGCCCTAGTAGTAATAGTGACCCCAGTATTGGCCCTAGTAGTAATAGTGACCCCAGTAGTGGCCCTAGTAGTAATAGTGACCCTAGTCATGGCCCTAGTAGTAATAGTGACCCCAGTAGTGGCCCTAGTAGTAATAGTGACCCCAGTAGTGGCCCTAGTAGTAATAGTGACCACAGTAGTGGCCCTAGTAGTAATAGTGACCCTAGTCGTGGCCCTAGTAGTAATAGTGACCCCAGTAGTGGCCCTAGTAGTAATAATGACCCCAGTAGTGGCCCTAGTAGTAATAGTGACCCTAGTCATGGCCCTAGTAGTAATAGTGACCCCAGTAGTGGCCCTAGTAGTAATAATGACCCCAGTAGTGGCCCTAGTAGTAATAGTGACCCCAGTAGTGGCCCTAGTAGTAATAGTGACCCCAGTAGTGGCCCTAGTAGTAATAGTGACCCCAGTAGTGGCCCTGGTAGTAATAGTGACCCCAGTAGTGGCCCTGGTAGTAATAGTGACCCCAGTAGTGGCCCCAATAATATGTGTTCCCCTTAGTGGCCCCCATTGTAACTCCCTTAATGGCCCTAGTAGTTATAGTGACCCCCCATTACTGGTCCCATTACTGTATGGGAATAGTGTCCCCTATAGTTGCCTCAGTGGTAATTCTGATCCCCACCCCTAGGACTGTGTTCTTGTATGCAGATGCCGGACTGGACGCAGTGCAGACGCTCGGTGGCGAGGTCAAGGGTCACAGACTGATTACAGCTCAGTGGCTGCCCAACTGGACCTGCGGATGGAATGAGTGAACCACTAGTGCCGCCCCTCTGACACCCTGCAGGCTCAGCTGGCCTCATGGTAGGGGCACCCCTGGCAGTAAAGTATGATATAATATAAGCTTCGCCTGAAAAAACTGCGCAGCCAAAAACAACATTGCAAAATCAGAGTCATTTAGCAACATGTGCAGTTTTGCTGCATCCTAATTGGCCCGAAGCGCGGCGTGCCGTCTCATGCCCATCGTGCAGCGCGCCGTCTCATGCCCATCGTGCAGCGTGCCGTCTCATTACCTATCGTGCAGCGTGCCGTCTCATTGCCCATCGTGCAGCGTGCCGTCTCATTGCCCATCGTGCAGCGTGCCGTCTCATTGCCCATCGTGCAGCGTGCCGTCTCATTGCCCATCGTGCAGCGTGCCGTCTCATTGCCCATCGTGCAGTGTGCCGTCTCATTGCCCATCGTGCAGCGTGCCGTCTCATTGCCCATGGTGCAGCGTGCCGTCTCATTGCCCATCGTGCAGCGCGCCGTCTCATTGCCCATGGTGCAGCGTGCCGTCTCATTGCCCATGGTGCAGCGTGCCGTCTCATTGCCCATGGTGCAGCGTGCCGTCTCATTGCCCATCGTGCAGCGTGCCGTCTCATTGCCCATCGTGCAGCGTGCCGTCTCATTGCCCATGGTGCAGCGTGCCGTCTCATTGCCCATGGTGCAGCGTGCCGTCTCATTGCCCATGGTGCAGCGTGCCGTCTCATTGCCCATGGTGCAGCATGCTGTCTCATTGCCCATCGTGCAGCGTGCCGTCTCATTGCCCATGGTGCAGCGTGCCATCTCATTGCCCATCGTGCAGCGTGCCGTCTCATTGCCCATCGTGCAGCGCGCCGTCTCATTGCCCATCGTGCAGCGCGCCGTCTCATTGCCCATCGTGCAGCGCGCCGTCTCATTGCCCATCGTGCAGCGCGCCGTCTCATTGCCCATCGTGCAGCGTGCCGTCTCATTGCCCATGGTGCAGCGCGCCGTCTCATTGCCCATTGTGCAGCGTGCCATCTCATTGCCCATGGTGCAGCGTGCCATCTCATTGCCCATCGTGCAGCGTGCCGTCTCATTGCCCATCGTGCAGCGTGCCGTCTCATTGCCCATGGTGCAGCGTGCCGTCTCATTGCCCATCGTGCAGCGTGCCGTCTCATTGCCCATCGTGCAGCGTGCCGTCTCATTGCCCATCGTGCAGCGTGCCGTCTCATTGCCCATGGTGCAGCGTGCCGTCTCATTGCCCATGGTGCAGCGTGCCGTCTCATTGCCCACGGTGCAGCGTGCCGTCTCATTGCCCATCGTGCAGCGTGCCGTCTCATTGCCCATCGTGCAGCGTGCCGTCTCATTGCCCATCGTGCAGCGCGCCGTCTCATTGCCCATCGTGCAGCGTGCCGTCTCATTGCCCATGGTGCAGCGTGCCGTCTCATTGCCCATCGTGCAGCGCGCCGTCTCATTGCCCATCGTGCAGCGTGCCGTCTCATTGCCCATCGTGCAGCGTGCCGTCTCATTGCCCATCGTGCAGCGTGCCGTCTCATTGCCCATCGTGCAGCGTGCCGTCTCATTGCCCATGGTGCAGCGTGCCGTCTCATTGCCCATCGTGCAGTGTGCCGTCTCATTGCCCATGGTGCAGCGTGCCGTCTCATTGCCCATCGTGCACCGTGCCGTATCATTGCCCATCGTGCAGCGTGCCGTCTCATTGCCCATCGTGCAGCGTGCCGTCTCATTGCCCATGGTGCAGCGTGCCGTCTCATTGCCCATGGTGCAGTGTGCCGTCTCATTGCCCATGGTGCAGCGTGCCGTCTCATTGCCCATCGTGCAGCGTGCCGTCTCATTGCCCATCGTGCAGCATGCCGTCTCATTGCCCATGGTGCAGCGTGCCGTCTCATTGCCCATGGTGCAGCGTGCCGTCTCATTGCCCATCGCGCAGCGTCTCATCCTCCACCCACATGGATCACATTTGCGTTTTTCCGCCCGCCTCCGGTTTATCTTTTATTTCATGACAGCTGGATACGTTTTTTTGTTCAGAACTGATCCAAGAAAGTAAAAGCCGCGCGGCTCTTCGATGTCTTCTGTAAGACGAGCGGCCTCAGGCGTCGCCCGGAGACAAGAGGATCCCGAGAACTAGTAAGAAGAGTGAAGTATCCTCAGCTCATGTTATATCTAGGTGCCACATATCATCAGATTCTGCAGCTGGCACATAGAAGACATCGTACCAAGGCTTACGGGGGCATAGCCATCGTCTCCTAGCAACCAGTTGGAATAGAGTTTGGAGTCGCTGACTACCGGTGGAACATAATCTTGGGATGCATTGAGAATATACTCTGACTGGCCCCTTTAATATAGTCCCCAGTTTCTTTATTAGAGCTCTGGCCCCTTTATTAGTTGTCAGCCCCTTTATTAGATCCCCCCACCCCCTCTCACGATTGGCGCCCCCTTATGGTAATCCTCCCCGTGACCCCGGAGCATAAAATCATGTGACAAGCTTTCCGCGGATCAGTTTCAGTGTGAATCCACATTAGATGGAAGATCCAGCGATCGGAGCGACTTCCAGCGAGGCCCGGGGGCTCTAATAAAGGGGCCATTTAGTGTATTTTGACAGATTGATAAGGAAAATGTGTCTGGAGAGCAGCATCCAGGAGAAGCGATTTCAGAAAGACGTCCTGGAATCTTCAGGGAATCCAAATCCAATTATCATCTTTATTGAGTTAAAAACTCCATCAGCGTGAACAACAAAGCTTGCGCCGTTTCGTCCTATAGAGGACTTTGTCAAGCATGATAAGGCCATTACATGGGTAGATGCGTTATACGGACTCGGCAGTACAGGATATGGACTATTATTATATTTATGTGTCATAGAAGTAAACTTTAATCGCTGTAGAAATGAGACATTCTAGAACTTTCTAAGACTTTGTGTTTAGTTTCTTCACCATTGTCTAGATATCAGTTTGCTGTCAGTGAATGAGTCTCACATCGGGGCTCGGGACTCTGCTTACCTGCTCTGTTCGGGGGGAACAGCAAAGGTGGACCCCTGTGGCCGAACGGCTCAGTCTCTGGACGGAACCAAACGGCACAGAAGGACCCTATTGACTAGAATGGGATCCATTCGGTTTAGGCTTCGATGCCCGGCGCCTGGACAGAAGAAAAAGTGCTGCGTTCAGCATGTTTTCTTCCGGTATTTTCAGCTGGATCTGCGATGAAACTTCCGAGCGGATGTACAACCGCCCTAACCCTGTACATATGTAGTGACCTGGAGGGTTCACTCAGGACACGAGGTCCACGCGGAGGAGCTGGGAGGGTAAAGCGGTCACGGGTCACAGCGGCACTCACCAGTCTCCTTCCCTAGGAGGGTAAAGCGGTCACGGATCACAGCGGCACTCACCAGTCTCCTTCCCTAGGAGGGTAAAGCGGTCACAGCGGCACTCACCAGTCTCCTTCACTAGGAGGGTAAAGCGGTCACGGGTCACAGCGGCACTCACCAGTCTCCTTCCCTAGGAGGGTAAAGCGGTCACGGGTCACGGCGGCACTCACCAGTCTCCTTCCCTAGGAGGGTAAAGCGGTCACGGGTCACGGCGGCACTCACCAGTCTCCTTCCCTAGGAGGGTAAAGCGGTCACGGGTCACGGCGGCACTCACCAGTCTCCTTCCCTGGGAGGGTAAAGCGGTCATGGGTCACGGCGGCACTCACCAGTCTCCTTCCCTGGGAGGGTAAAGCGGTCACAGCGGCACTCACCAGTCTCCTTCCCTGAGGGCTACACGCAACCTCGCCCTGAGTAACAGTAGGCCTCCTCCGGACACCCCTAGGATGGGGATGGCCAATAAACATTTAGTTGAATTGTAGGTTGTCACGCGTGACGCCACCGTTCCCTTTTCACCAGAATTAGACTTCGGCGATAATAAGACAAGTCCACACACTGTATATTAGTTAAGTACCTCAGTCCCTGGGAACAGTCAGGGCCTGGTCAAACTTTACTGTAGGTAACTGGAACACTTTACAAAAGCACAACAATACAGCAATGCACTCAGTGTACTCAGGGATGTAGCCAGGATGACACCTCCTGTCAGCCCACCACCAGGACTGACATGCCGCTGGTTTTTCATTTTCTTTATTAATTGTGTTTCTGTCTCCTTACTGATGATATTAGCATCGAGTGGGGATACTCTATTCTGGCTAGAGCTTTAGTATCGTCTGGTTGGGATATCTAGATCTAATTTAACCCTAGCTGGTCTCCTTTTTTTTGCAACAAAAACGGCGTTCTATTGACTGGGAACCATATTTATGGTCTCAGATGACCTAGGAGAGTAGATGTTTATTTTATTATCGCTGAGGGATAACAGATACGTTATCTTCTGAAGATTTTGTCTTTTTTGAAGCCTCTACCCATCTATATTACCTTCTGCTGGTATTTATCTATTACAGCCATTATCCGGAAACGCGTAGGGTTTTTACCATCGCTCAGGTTTTCCGTGATGTCGTCCCTAATTATTAGGATGACACCTGAGCAATAATTTTTCTCCATCTTATTGACTCAGGACCATCATTACAGAACAGTTGAGTGCAAAGAAAAACTTTTTTGCTACCACACTTGATTGGTCCACACCCACTTATAAGTGGCATCGATCGTCCTCATCTTATACGATATATGTATGTGTGTTTGTTCTTCTTTCTTTTAAGTATTGCGAATAAAAGTTATATTTTAAATTTATTAGTTTGAGGGTCCACGCAGTAAGTTTTACTCAGGATGACAGCGGCCCGACAGTCCTTGTTATCTGTCTGGGACCGCTCCTGGATGGGGGAAGGGATAGACTCTCCACAGAGACACTCTAGACACAATACCTCCGCACAGTGATCGGGTTCTTCTGTCGCTCACTCTCTCTTTCTCTCTACTCCTCAGTGGTCCCAGGCATAGCAGGCTTCAAGGAACTGCTCCTCTTCCTCCATTATTCACCACATGGGAGTTGATGGTACCCCCATGTGGCTGGCACTCCAGTCAAAAACCAAGACTAGGTCAGACCAGAGCCCCACACTCGGATGGACTCTCTGATAGATCTCTCACTTTTGCCCGCTCTTTCAGACTCACTACCACACCCAAATCACTTATACTTATAATCTCAAGCATATCACATGGCAGAACATGAATTGTTACATCTGCAGACATATCCCAGCCCCATGCAGACATTAAGGCCGCCTGCAGACGGGCGGGTCGGATCCGGTGGCAAGAATTCTCGCCGCGGGACCCGACCCCAGCGCCTGCAGGGAGCAGCGCGTACTCACCCGCACCTGGCGGCCCCGGCTCTTTCATGTGCCAGCTGCCAGGCAGCCGGCGCATGCGCAGACCGGAGCCGGCGGCCGGGTGAGTGACGTTTCTGTGCGAGGCTCTGCGAGCCCTGCACAGAAATAGGACATGCCGCGGTTTGTTTGCCGCACAACATTTCGCGCGGCCAAACCGCAGCAGTCTGCATAGGAGTGCGTATTGTAATGCACTCCTATGCAGGCTTTCAGTGGCGGAAATCCCGCGGATAGTCCTGCCGCGGGATTTCCGCCCGTGTGCAGGCGGCCTAACTCTTCATTTGCTGCAGCTGTATAATGCCCATAACAAATGACTAGACAGTTTCTGCACAGTGCGTCTACACAGGGCATTACATGCATGCCACTTATGGAGGGCCCGGGATAGATGTTCTGGGCCACATGGCTGGTTCAACTGTCAAATGAGGAATGGCTACAGTTGTATCGGTGTACACAGTGCGCTGTGACAGGCTTCCCAACTGTGCTTTGCTGTATATTGAAGCGTAAAAAGTTGAACTAGTGAAAAACTAGAACAACAAGTCTCTCAATTAGAAGAAACTGCCAAAAAACACCCAACTAAAAAAAACCTTCAGGCACTCTCACGCGCCAAAACTGAACTAGACCTCTGCCTTACAGACATAATAGAAAGGAAACTACGATGGTCACGCCAACGGTTTTACGTCTTTAACAACAAACCCACTACGCCACTAGCACGTAGACTACGTACACAACCAGACACAACATCATTCTACAAACTACGCACAAACCAAAATACAATAACGGCCAACCCAATTACTATAACTCAAGAGTTTCAAAAATTTTTAAAGAAACTTTACTCCCAACAACACGCCATCCCACAAGAAGAAATTACTTCTTACCTACAAGAAATATCCTTCCCCAGACTAAAGACAACAACTCTTGAACACTTAGCCTCTGAGATCACCCACGAAGAAGTGATAAACGTGATCAAAACAATTAAGAGCAGCAAACGACCAGGCCCAGACGGCTTTTCCGCCCCATACTATAAGAAATTTTCCCCAATCCTAACCCCCCACCTAGTAAACTACTTCAATGCAATAAAGGAAGGTAACCACGTCGGCCAAACAGCTCTACTGGCCACAATATCTATGATAACGAAACCAGATAAAGACCCACTAAACATTCAAAACTATCGTCCCATATCTTTAATAAATGTCGACGTAAAAATCCTTACGAAAATTCTTGCGGAACGCCTGAACACAGCCCTCCCCTCAATAATAGGAGGAGACCAAGTAGGTTTCGTCCCTGGTCGACAAGCCCCTGACAGCATCAGAAGAATCACTCACCTCACACACCTTTGCAGGACTAGAAAAATCCCAGCGATGCTCTTATCCCTCGACATCAACAAAGCTTTTGACACACTGAGTTGGGACTTTCTGTTCTCGACCCTTGAACACTGGGGGCTCCCGGGCGGGTTCCTCTCCTGGATCCGGTCACTATATACTCACCCTAAAGCCTCCGTACGCTACCGAGGCTTTTGCTCGGATACATTCCGGATCTACCGGGGGACTCGCCAGGGCTGCCCACTATCCCCCTTACTCTTTATCATGGCCATGGAAGCATTAGCCATCAAAATTCGAAACAACACAAACATAAAAGGAATTGAAATAGCCTCAGTTCATCACAAACTCTCAATGTTTGCTGATGACCTACTCATGCTAATAACTTCCCCCCACATCTCCCTACCTAACCTTATGCAAGAGTTATCCAGATTCAGGTCAATATCGGGTTTAACCATTAACCAAACTAAATCAAAAGCATACAATCTTACTTTACCCCCCGAAACATTAAACACACTCCAGGGGAACTTCCCCTTCCAATGGGCGACGGGCTCCTTGGGCTACCTGGGCATCCAACTAACGAACGATTACGCATCTATATATGGCCAAAACTATATCCCTCTCCTCCGTAAGATGAGGATACTTCTGGAAAGCTGGAGTCGCTATCACATTTCTTGGATAGGAAGAGTTAACGCATTGAAAATGACACTCCTTCCTAAACTACTATACTACTTTCGAGCACTCCCGATTCGAGTACCTGGCCACCTACTAAAGACTCTCCAACTAATATCCCTCCGATTTGTGTGGAACGGAACGATCCCGAGAGTAACACGATCCACCTTATACAGACACAGACGGAGAGGAGGTCTGGGAGTCCCAAACTATTTAAAATACTACCAGGCGGCCCAGGTGGCCCAATTGGCCCTTTTTCATTCTACTCACAACACCCCACTATGGGTATCCCTGGAGGCCACGGAAATACACCCCCTCACAATAGACGCCCTGCTATGGACCCCTCCCAAATATAGACCAACAATCACTAACCCAATAGTCAACCACTCCCTCCATATATGGGACTCCATAAAATACTCGGGGAAATTGATATCCCCCCACTTACCCCTTGCGCCACTAATACGCAACCCTATGTTCTTGCCAGGCAAGGAGTCGCCACAATCATTCGCAAACTGGACAATGTCAGGTCTCACTAAAGTATACCAACTATATATGGCAAATGGACCAATTTCTTTCCCCTCATTACAAGAAAGGCACAAAATACCATCATCGGAAATCTTCCGGTATTTGCAAATAAAACACTTTATTTCCACTCTTCTCAAAAACGTAGACTCCCCACTAACCTTAACACCATTTGAAAGACATTGCTACAAAAACCCACATGCGAAAGGCCTCATATCAACGATCTACTCAGAACTAATACATTCCTCCTTCCGAACACAACTCCCATATACAACCCGATGGGAAAGAGATCTCGGAAAAACCCTCTCAGAGGAGGAATGGGCCCAGATATGGGACGCCACCAACAGTAGCGCTAGAAACATATTAATGATGGAAACATCCTTTAAAGTCCTATTCCGCTGGTATCTAACCCCAGATCGCGTTGCCCACGCGATCCCTGGAAGGTCTCCCAACTGCTTTCGTGGATGTTTAACCTCAGGAGACATGCTCCATATCTGGTGGACTTGTCCTAGAGTGAAAGGCTTTGGATTAGAGTCTACTCTCTAATATACTCAGTTACAAACTACAACATCCGCAAGGACCCCTGGGAGGCCCTCCTAAACAAACGTATAAATAACATCCCTTCTGACTCCAGAAAACTAATATCCTTTTTCTTCCTAGCCACGAAGCAGGTAATTGCACACTCATGGCAAAAAGCCTCGTTAGACTTCACCGAAGTTAAACGTAGACTAGACTGGTACCTAACAAATGAAAAACTAACCTCCATCTTATCTGACAAACACAAAAAATTCCTAAAAATATGGTCCCCATGGTTGGAATATTCACTTCCCTCACAAAACAATAGGTTCCTGCCCTCACTATAAGAGTTACGAAATAGAGAGGGAAATAAACAAACAAAACAATAACAAGGGGAAAACCTTCTCAACCAACTGAAAAGCTACACTGTAGCAAAACACATGGACCAGGACTGTCTCTGGCAATCTTCGCCCCGCGGGAAACACCCAAGCTGTCCCTGTCACCCCCCCCCCCCTCGTCACCTCCCCTGCCTTGTCTACCCCTCATGTTCTCCAACCCCTTCTACCCTTCTACATCACCAAGTTGGGCCCTGGCCAGGCCGATTATTCTATACACTGTTTCTCTTAATGAATACTGCAAATTAAGACTGAGCTGAGATACTACAAAAAACACCATGCTGAAGGCTCTCTGGTGTGCATCCCCTCAGTCTCCTCCATTTCATTGTAGACACTGCTTATTGTAAATCTGCATGATTGTACCACTTTTCAGCGAAATGTCTACCACTTTGTTGTAAAATTGTAAAACCTTAATAAAATACAAGTTAAAAAAAAAAAAAGTTGAACTAGTGAGAGGAATGTAACTGCGATCCGCTGTCAGCGCCCTTCAGGACCGTTTTGGTCTTGTCATCTTTTGCTCTGATATAAAGGTTTTGTGGGCCGTATACACGTGAGCCGCCACATAGCTGTCATTTATCGATGCCCAACACTCGTCCCCGATTGTACCCGCTCCCAAGCTGTTGCACAGGAATGAGTACCGCTGGCTCTCACAGAGCGGCCAGCAGGCGTCCGGGACGGCTGCAGGAGATTTCTCTCCTCGCTCCTCTCCATTCACTTTAACAGCGGCCGCTGCTGAAGTGCATAAAGAGGGGCGAGGAGTGTGAGGAGAGAAATCTCCTGCAGCCGTCCCGGCCGCCTGTGATACTCACTCCTGTGTAACAGCAGCAGAGCGGGTACAAGCGGGGACGAGTGTTGGGCATTCATCCCGTGTAAACGGGCCTTTATGCAGTGGAGGTGAAGTAAAAGCTGCGCTGTGATTGGTCGCTACGTGCAACCCAGATTATCTTTACAATCTCAATCCATGTTAATATATCTTTGGTTCAAATTTTAAACCTGGGTAATGCCAGTATCCCTGCCAGCCTAATAATCGCATATGAGCAGCAATGGTGTCTGTCCTCACGGGTCTGCCCGTTGGTGTAGGTAAAGCTTATGATGTGCGCTCATCATCAGTAACATCTCCGCCCAGAAGTTATCAGCTGGGATGAAACTCTGTGTAACATCAAGGCAAAAGGAGAATTTATTATAGAGAACCGACCTCTTGTAGGGAGGCTCTAATACCCTGTTGTACCGCCTCTAGCTTGGATACAAGATGTGATACGGGCAGCATGGAGGGTCTAGTACCCTGTTATACCGCCTCTAGCTTGGATACAAGATGTGATACAGGGGACATGGAGGCTCTAGTACCCTGCTGTACCACCTCTAGCTTGGATACAAGATGTGATACGGGCAGCATGGAGGCTCTAGTACCCTGTTGTACGGCCTCTAGCTTGGATACAAGTTGTGATATGGGTGGGCATGGAGGCTCTAGTACCCTGTTGTACCGCCTCTAGCTTGGATACAAGATGTGATACAGGCAGGCATGGAGGCTCTAGTACCCTGTTGTACCGCCTCTAGCTTGGATACAAGATGTGATACGGCGGGCATGGAGGCTCTAGTACCCTGTTGTACCGCCTCTAGCTTGGATACAAGATGTGATACGAGGGCATGGAGGCTCTAGTACCCTGTTGGACCACCTCTAGCTTGGATACAAGATGTGATATGGGTGGGCATGGAGGCTCTAGTACCCTGTTGTACCGCCTCTAGCTTGGATACAAGATGTGATACAGGCAGCATGGAGGCTCTAGTACCCTGTTGTACCACCTCTATCTTGGATACAAGATGTGATACGGGGGGCATGGAGGCTCTAGTACCCTGTTGTACCGCCTCTAGCTTGGATACAAGATGTGATACGGGTGGGCATGGAGGCTCTAGTACCCTGTTGTACTGCCTCTAGCTTGGATACAAGATGTGATACGGGTGGGCATGGAGGCTCTAGTACCCTGTTGTACTGCCTCTAGCTTGGATACAAGATGTGATATGGGTGGGCATGGAGGCTCTAGTACCCTGTTGTACCGCCTCTAGCTTGGATACAAGATGTGATATGGGTGGGCATGGAGGCTCTAGTACCCTGTTGTACCCCCTCTAGCTTGGATACAAGATGTGATATGGGTGGGCATGGAGGCTCTAGTACCCTGTTGTACCGCCTCTAGCTTGGATACTGGATTGAGCAAAAACTCATTCCACTCACATGAATCTTGCATGTACACCTGAGTGATGGGTTTTATTTCTGCTCTCACAGAGAAGTTTGGGCGATTCTTCAGCAGAAATAGGAGATTCTGCAATTTTTCTTTCGCGTCGCTTCTTTTTGCATCACTGCGAGAAAAACCATTCTGATGTAAATAGACCCAATAAGCGCAGAGGGTTCTTTTGCCGCGTGATTTATGTAGATCTGGCAATGCACAGAAATTGTGAAGGATAATGCCCAAGTAACTGCAGCATCACTTGGCGGGCGAGTCTGATGTTGTCCCGGGCCGATCCCACTATTACAAGCATGCAGTGTTTCCGCGAGTCTGACGCACGGTGCTCCAGTACTGGTAAAAATCGCATCTCCCGCGCGCTTCCCATGAAGTGTGATTCCAGTGGGATGCGATTTTTGCCTTCCATAGGACATAATGGGTGATATCGCCCCAAAATAGGATGGACTGCAGTTTTTACATCTCGCAGCATCTTACGAGGCACAAAACTCGCACCATACATTCACCCGTGTGAATGCGCCCATAGGTTATATTTACACGGACAACAGCGAGTTGTGCTGAGATTCCTGGGTGCAGCGACTCCCCACAACACCTGGACACCCCATGCGGGCGCTGCGCGAGGGGCCGGGCTCTGCACATCATGTGACACTCGCATGAGGACATCAGCTGCGTGAATAGGGCCGCACTGATTGCCAAACTGGCCATCAATCCCACCGCAGTGCAGAAAAGCAGTAAATCCGCACGGGGGCAGAGCGTTAATGAAACAATCTCTGATGGCGGCGAGAGCGAACACCGCCATTACACGAGGAGACGCGGCGCACATGCAGATGGATCAGAGATGGTTTAGAGGCTCATTTAATCACGTAATTATCACCCAATTAGCAGGGATTATATTGTGTCTGTATATTATGGCGTCCAGCACTCGCTGCGGCTGGTACTCCCTCCTACTAATCAATATGGAAGATACATTTACAATACAATTCCCTATTGTTCCGCTTCAGACAATCCCTCCTGCTTACATAGTAAATGTGGCCAGAAAAAAGTCCTATGACCGTCCAGTTCAGCCTACTACCCCAATGTTGATCCAGAGGAAGGAGAAAAAAACAATTAGGTAAAAGCCAATTTTCCCCATATAAGGGAATAGAGATGAGCGAACGTACTCGTCCGAGCTTGATGCTCGTTCGAGTATTAGCGTGTTGGAGATGCTCGTTACTCGTGACGAGTACCATGCGATGTTCGAGTTACTTTCACTTTCCTCTCTGAGACGTTAGCGCACTTTTCTGGCCAATAGAAAGACAGGGAAGGCATTACAACTTCCCCCTGCGACGTTCAAGCCCTATACCACCCCCCTGCAGTGAGTGGCTGGCGAGATCAGGTGTCACCCGAGTATATAAATCGGCCCCTCCCGCGGCTCGCCACACATGCCTTGTGAGATAGCTGAGGGACAGTGGTATCGTGTTGGAGCTGCTATAGGGAGAGTGTTAGGAGTTAGTGTAGGCTTCAAGAACCCCAACGGTCCTTCTTAGGGCCACATCTAACCGTGTGCAGTAGTGTGGAGGATGCTTTTAGCAGTGTTGCACTTTTTTTTTTTTTGGTATATCGGCCGTGCAGAGCATTGCGCCCTGCAGTAATACTCCAGGGACAGAATTGTGTAGGCAGGGCCAGAAGACATATTTTATTGATTGAATATACGCAGTGGGCCTTTTCAAAAAAATATTTGGAAAAAATCTATTTGGCCTGCCTGTCACTGTGCTCAGTGTTCTGGGTCTGTGTCTGCTGGGGGTAGTATTTCTCCAAATAAATACGCAGCCAGCTAAGTGTTACAGCAGGCTTGCGCCAAATTATTTCCTGGCGTTCCGTAAGCGAAGTCAGCCTCCAACCACAGGCCAATAAGCGGCACATTTAATTACAGCGTTCTGTTTCTGCATTGCTGGTAATACAGCATGCTGAGGGGTAGGGGTAGGCCTATAGGACGTGGGCGCGGGCGAGGACGCGGAGGCCCTAGTCCGGGTGTGGGCACAGGCCGAGCTTCTGATCCAGGTGTATCGCAGCCGACTGCTGCGGGATTAGGAGAGAGGCACGTTTCTGGCGTCCCCACATTCATAGCACATTTAATGGGTCCACGCGGTAGACCTTTATTAGAAAATGAGCAGTGTGAGCAGGTCCTGTCGTGGATGGCAGAAAGTGCTTCCAGCAACCTATCGTCCACCCAGAGTTCTGCGCCGTCCACTGCTGCAACTCAGAATCCTCTGGCTGCTGCTCCTCCTTCCTCCCAGCCTCCTCACTCCATGAAAATGAGACATTCTGAGGAGCGGGCAGACTCCCAGGAACTGTTCTCGGGCCCCTGCCCAGATTGGGCAGCAGTGGTTCCTCTCCCACCAGAGGAGTTTATCGTGACTGATGCCCAACCATTCGAAAGTTCCCGGGGTCCGGGGGATGAGGCTGGGGACTTCCGGCAACTGTCTCAAGACCTTTCAGTGGGTGAGGAGGACGATGAGACACAGTTGTCTATCGGTGAGGTAGTAGTAAGGGCATTAAGTCCGAGGGAGGAGCGCACCGAGGATTCTGAGGAAGAGCAGCAGGACAATGAGGTGACTGACCCCACCTGGTTTGCTACGCCTACTGAGGACAGGTCTTCAGAGGGGGAGGCAAGGGCAGCAGCAGGGCAGGTTGCAAGAGGCAGTGCGGTGTCCAGGGGTAGAGGCAGGGCCAGACTGAATAATCCACCAACTGTTTCCCAAAGCGCCCCCTCGCGCCATGCCACCCTGCAGAGGCCGAGGTGCTCAAAGGTCTGGCAGTTTTTCACTGAGAGTGCAGACGACCGACGAACAGTGGTGTGCAACCTTTGTCGTGCCAAGATCAGCCGGGGAGCCACCACCAGCAGCCTCACCACCACCAGCATGCGCAGACATATGATGGCCAAGCACCCCACAAGGTGGGACGAAGGCCGTTCAAGGCCTCCGGTTTGCACCGCTGCCTCTCCCCCTGTGCCCCAACCTGCCACTGAGATACAACCCCCCTCTCAGGACACAGGCACTACCGTCTCCTGGCCTGCACCCACACCCTCACCTCCGCTGTCCTCGGCCCCATCCAGCAATGTCTCTCAGCGTAGCGTCCAGACGTCGCTAGCGCCACAGTTTGAGCGCAAGCGCAAGTACGCCGCCACGCACCCGCATGCTCAAGCGTTAAACGTGCACGTAGCCAAATTTATCAGCCTGGAGATGCTGCCGTATAGGGTTGTGGAAACGGAGTCCTTCAAAAGTATGATGGCGGCGGCGGCCCCGCGCTACTCAGTTCCCAGTCGCCACTACTTTTCCCGATGTGCCGTCCCAGCCCTGCACGACCACGTCTCCCGCAACATTGTACGCGCCCTCACCAACGCGGTTACTGCCAAGGTCCACTTAACAACAGACACGTGGACAAGCACAGGCGGGCAGGGCCACTATATCTCCCTGACGGCACATTGGGTGAATTTAGTGGAGGCTGGGACAGAGTCAGAGCCTGGGACCGCTCACGTCCTACCCACCCCCAGAATTGCGGGCCACAGCTCGGTGGTGGTATCTGCGGCGGTGTATGCTTCCTCCACTAAAGCACCCTCCTCCTCCTCCTCCAACGCAACCTCTGTCTCGCAATCAAGATGTGTCAGCAGCAGTAGCACGTCGCCAGCAGTCGGTGTCGCGCGGCGTGGCAGCACAGCGGTGGGCAAGCGTCAGCAGGCCGTGCTGAAACTACTCAGCTTAGGAGAGAAGAGGCACACGGCCCACAAACTGCTGCAGGGTCTGACAGAGCAGACCGACCGCTGGCTTGCGCCGCTGAGCCTCCAACCAGGCATGGTCGTGTGTGACAACGGCCGTAACCTGGTGGCGGCTCTGCAGCTCGGCAGCCTCACGCACGTGCCATGCCTGGCCCACGTCTTTAATTTGGTGGTTCAGCGCTTTCTGAAAAGCTACCCACGCTTGTCAGACCTGCTCGGAAAGGTGCGCCAGCTCAGCGCACATTTCCGCAAGTCCCACACGGACGCTGCCACCCTGCGCACCCTGCAACATCGGTTTAATCTGCCAGTGCACCGACTGCTGTGCGACGTGCCCACACGGTGGAACTCTACGCTCCACATGTTGGCCAGGCTCTATGAGCAGCGTAGAGCTATAGTGGAATACCAACTCCAACATGGGCGGCGCAGTGGGAGTCAGCCTCCTCAATTCTTTTCAGAAGAGTGGGCCTGGTTGGCAGACATCTGCCAGGTCCTTCGAAACTTTGAGGAGTCTACCCAGGTGGTGAGCGGCGATGCTGCAATCATTAGCGTCACCATTCCTCTGCTATGCATCTTGAGAAGTTCCCTGCAAAGCATAAAGGCAGCCGCTTTGCACTCGGAAACAGAGCCGGGGGAAGACAGTATGTCGCTGGATAGTCAGAGCACCCTCCTGTCTATATCTCAGCGCAGTGAGGAGGAGGAGGAGGAGGAAGATGAGGAGGAGGGGGAAGAGACAGCTTGGCCCACTGGTGAGGGTACACATGCTGCTGGCCTGTCATCCTTTCAGCGTGTATGGCCTGAGGAGGAGGAGGATCCTGAAAGTGATCTTCCTAGTGAGGACAGCCATGTGTTGCGTACAGGTACCCTGGCACACATGGCTGACTTCATGTTAGGATGCCTTTCTCGTGGCCCTCGCGTTACACGCATTCTGCTCGACCCACGCTATAAGGAGAACCTTTCCACTCTCATATCCGAAGAGGAAAGGGGTTCGAGAGTGTTGCTATACCACAGGACCCTGGCGGACAAACTGATGGTAAACTTCCCATCCGACAGCGCTAGTGGCCGAAGGCGCAGTTCCGAGGGCCAGGTAGCAGGGGAGGCGCGGAGATCAGGCAGCATGTACAGCGTAGGCAGTGCAACACTCTTTAAGGCCCTTGACAGCTTTATGGCTCCCCAGCAAGACTGTGTCACCGGTCCCCAGTCAAGGCTGAGTTGGCGGGAGCACTGTAAAAGGATGGTGAGGGAGTACGTAGCCGATCGCACGACCGTCCTCCGTGACGCCTCTGCCCCCTACAACTACTGGGTGTCGAAGCTGGACACGTGGCCTGAACTAGCGCTGTATGCCCTGGAGGTGCTTGCTTGTCCTGTGGCTAGCGTCTTGTCGGAGAGTGTGTTTAGTGTGGCTGGGGGAATCATCACAGATAAGCGTAGCCGCCTGTCAACCGACAGTGCCGACAGGCTAACACTCATCAAGATGAACAAAGCCTGGATTTCCCCAGACTTCTGTTCTCCACCAGCGGACAGCAGCGATACCTAAGCAATACGTAGGCTGCACCCGCGGATGGAAGCTACGTTCTCTATCACCATCCAAAACGGGGACATTTCTGCTTCATCAATCTGTGTCTAATATTCCTCCTCCTCCTCCTGCTCCTCCTCCTGAAACCTCACGTAATCACGCTGAACGGGCAATTTTTCTTAGGGCCACAAGGCTCACTCATATAATTTTTCTAAACAATTTTTATACGTTTCAATGCTCTTAAAAGCGTTGAAACTTTCACCTCCACCAATTTTTATTTTAACTGGGCTGCCTCCTGGCCTAGTTACCAATTAAGCCACATTAACCAAAGCGATTAATGGGTTTCACCTGCCCTCTTGGTTGGCCATGGCCAATGTTTTGGATGTACATTAGTGCTGTTGATAGAGCAATTTTTGGGGGCCCTCGCCTACAGTGTAATCAAATGAATTTTTAGCCCACCTGCATTACAGCTGACGTTACATCCGCTGTGTTGGGCAATGCAATGGGATATTTTTATGTACCGCCGGTGGGTTCCAGGGAGTTGTAAATGCATCTGTTTCCACTTCTAAAGAACCCCAGTCTGACTGGGGCATGCAGTGTGGGCCGAAGCCCACCTGCATTAAACATGACATTACTACCTCAGCTGTGATGGGCACTGCAATGGGATATTTTTATGTACCGCTGGTGGGTTCCAGGGAGCCACCCATGCTGTGGGTGCACACGGAATTCCCATTGCGGAGTTGTACCTGCCTGTGACTATTTATAAAAAACCGTGGTCTGACTGGGGCATGCAGACACCTTGACAGAATTAATAGTGTGTGGCACATTGGTTCCCCATTGCTATACCCACGTGTGCAGCTCCAGATGGAGGTGGCACAAGATTGGATTTCTCATTGCTTCTGTACAGCATTGTGGGCTATCGCCCCGCCACTTTTAAAGAGGGTCGCTGCCTAGCCGTGTCAACCCTCTGCAGTGTGTGCCTGCTTTTCCTGGGGCAGACGCACTTATAAATAGACATGAGGGTGGCGTGGCATGAGGGCAGCTGAAGGCTGGGCAGGGACAGTTTGGTGTGCGCTGTGGACACTGGGTCGTGGGGGGGGGGGGGGGGGGGAATTGGCAGCATGTAACCCAGGAGAAGTGGCAGCGGAGTGTCATGCAGGCAGTGATTGTGCTTTGTTGGAGGTAGTGTGGTGCTTAGCTAAGGTATGCATTGCTAATGAGGGCTTTTCAGAAGTTAAAGTTGTTGGGAGGGGGGGCCCACTCTTGCCGCTATTGTGGCTTAATAGTGGGACCTGGGAACTTGAGATGCAGCCCAACATGTAGCCCCTCGCCTGCCCTATCCATTTCTGTGTCGTTTCCATCACTTTCTTGAATTGCCCCGATTTTCACAAATGAAAACCTTAGCGAGCATCGGCGATATACAAAAATGCTCGGGTCGCCCATTGACTTCACTGGGGTTCGTTACTCGAAACGAACCCTCGAGCATCGCAAAAAATACGTCTCGAGTAACGAGCACCCGAGCATTTTGGTGCTCGCTCATCTCTATAAGGGAACAATCGGAGCCTTCTGATTAATCAGCGATATAACATGTAATTTTGTAACACTCAAGAAAGACGTCCAGAACCTCTTAAAACGTATCACCGTCACGAAGTCCTCAGGAGAGAGTTCCACAGACTCAATGCTCTTACAGTAAAGACCCCTTTCTATGTTGTGTAGAAACCTTCTATCCTCTAGATGTAGAGAGCGCCCCCTTGTTACAGTCACAGTTCTCGGTATAAATAGATAAGAGGAGAGATCTCTGTACTGACCCCTGATATATTATACATAGTTATTAGAGCGTCCCCTTGTTACAGTCCTGGGCATAATAGATGATGGGAGATCTCTGTACTGACCCCTGATATATCTATACATAGTTATTAGAGTGCACCCTGGATACAGTCACAGTCATGGGTATAAATAGATAAGAGGAGAGATCTCTGTACTGACCCCTGATATATTATACATAGTTATTAGAGCGCCCCCTTGTTACAGTCCTGGGTATAATAGATGATGGGAGAGATCTCTGTACTAACCCCTGATATATTATACATAGTTATTAGTGCGTCCCCTTGTTACAGTCCTGGGTATAATAGATGATGGGAGAGATCTCTGTACTGACCCCTGTTATATCTATACATAGTTATTACAGCGCCCCCTTGTTACAGTCCTGGGTATAATAGATGATGGGAGAGATCTCTGTACTGACCCCTGATATATTATACATAGTTATTAGAGCACCCCCTTGTTACAGTCCTGGGTATAATAGATGATGGGAGAGATCTCTGTACTGACCCCTAATATATCTATACATAGTTATTAGAGCGCCCCCTTGTTACATTCCTGGGTATAATAGATGATGGGAGAGATCTCTGTTCTGACCTGTGATATATTATACATAGTTATTAGAGCACCCCCTTGTTACAGTCCTGGGTATAAATAGATAAGAGGAGAGATCTCTCTGCTGACCGCTGATATATCTATACATAGTTATTAGAGCACCCCCTTGTTACAGTCCTGGGTATAATAGATGATAGGAGAGATCTCTGTTCTGACCCCTGATATATTATACATAGTTATTAGAGCGACCCCTTGTTTCAGTCCTGGGTATAATAGATGATGGGAGAGATCTCTGTACTGACTCCTGATATATCCATACATAGTTATTAGAGCGCCCCCTTGTTACAGTCCTGGGTATAACAGATGATGGGAGAGATCTCTGTACTGACCCCTGATATATTATACATAGTTGTTAGAGCGCCCCCTTGTTATAGTCCTGGTATAATAGATGATGGGAGAGTTCTCTTTACTGACCCCTGATATATCGATACATAGTTATTAGAGCGCCCTCTTGTTACAGTCCTGGGTACAATAGATGATGGGAGAGATCTCTCCACTGACCCCTGATATATTATACATAGTTATTAGAGCGCTCCCTTGTTATAGTCCTGGGTATAATAGATGATGGGAGAGATCTCTGTACTGACCCCTGATATATCTATACATAGTTATTAGAGCGCCCCCTTGTTACAGTCCTGGGTATAATAGATGATGGGCGATCTCTGTACTGACCCCTGATATATCTGTACATAGTTATTAGAGCGCCCCCTTGTTACAGTCCTGGGTATAATAGATGATGGGAGAGATCTCTGTACTGACCCCTGATATATTATACATAGTTATTAGAGCGCCCCCTTGTTACAGTCCTGGGTATAGTAGATGATGGGAGAGATCTCTGTACTGACCCCTGATATATCTATACATAGTTATTAGAGCGCCCCCTTGTTACTGTCCTGGGTATAATAGAGATCTCTGTACTAACCCCTGATATATTATACATAGTTATTAGAGCGCCCCCTTGTTACAGTCCTGGGTATAAATAGATAAGAGGAGAGATCTCTCTGCTGACCGCTGATATATCTATACATAGTTATTAGAGCGCCCCCTTGTTACAGTCCTGGGTACAATAGATGATGGGAGATATCTCTACTGACCCCTGATATATTATACATAGCTATTAGAGCGCCCCCTTGTTACAGTCCTGGGTATAATAGATGATGGGAGAGATCTCTGTACTGACCCCTGATATATTATACATAGTTATTAGAGTGCTCCCTTGTTATAGTCCTGGGTATAATAGATGATAGGAGAGATCTCTGTACTGACCCCTGATATATTATACATAGTTATTAGAGCGCCCCCTTGTTACTGTCCTGGGTATAATAGATGATGGGCGATCTCTGTACTGACCCCTGATATATCTATACATAGTTATTAGAGCGCCCCCTTGTTACTGTCCTGGGTATAATAGAGATCTCTGTACTAACCCCTGATATATTATACATAGTTATTAGAGCGCCCCCTTGTTACAGTCCTGGGTATAAATAGATAAGAGGAGAGATCTCTCTGCTGACCGCTGATATATCTATACATAGTTATTAGAGCGCCCCCTTGTTACAGTCCTGGGTACAATAGATGATGGGAGATATCTCTACTGACCCCTGATATATTATACATAGCTATTAGAGCGCCCCCTTGTTACAGTCCTGGGTATAATAGATGATGGGAGAGATCTCTGTACTGACCCCTGATATATTATACATAGTTATTAGAGTGCTCCCTTGTTATAGTCCTGGGTATAATAGATGATAGGAGAGATCTCTGTACTGACCCCTGATATATTATACATAGTTATTAGAGCGCCCCCTTGTTACTGTCCTGGGTATAATAGATGATGGGCGATCTCTGTACTGACCCCTGATATATCTATACATAGTTATTAGAGCGCCCCCTTGTTACTGTCCTGGGTATAATAGAGATCTCTGTACTATTCCCTGATATATTATATATAGATATTAGAGCGCACAGTCTGGCGTATAATACATACCCGCGACTTAGGTTGCTCCTTAGTTGTCTTTTTTCTAAAGTGTATATCCCCACTTTTGATAGCCTCTCTGGGTATTGTAGTCCATCGATTTATTACTTTTTTGCCCACCTTTGTACCCACTCAAGCTCTGATATGTCCTTCTTGAGTTCTGGTGCCCAAAACAGTCCACAACATTCCATGTGTGGTCTGACCAGTGACTTGTAAAGAGGAAGAACCAAGTTCTCATCATGTACCGCTAGACCTTTTGATGCAACCCATGATCCTAATTGCCTTGGCAGCAGCTGCCTGACACTGGTTGCTCCAGTTAAGCTTACAGTTATAAACCCCCAGGTACTTCTCCCTGTCGGTGTTCCCCAGTGGTTTCCGATTAGTGTGTAATGGTGAAGTGTATTTCCTGCTTGGTGCAGAACCTTACATGTATCAGTGGTAGACCTCATCTGTCACTGTTCTGTTCCAACTTATCCAGATCCTCCTGCGATCTCCTTGCATCCTCTCTCGTGTTTATTACTTTTCATAGTTTTGTATCGTCTGCAAATATTGATATTTTAAGGTAGTCCTTCTAGTCAGAGGCAGCATCAGCGGCACATTTATGCATAAAAAGGAACTTTAATCCATTATGGTTCCAACAGCATATATAAATGGAATTCACAGCAGTATGCCGCTGCTATCTGGCAAAGGAATTAGGCTTGGATCCAGCCTACTGAGGCGTGACATCACTGGGGCATGGATTGTCAGAAGACGTTTGCCATTCTTTTTGAGCGTTGCTGTGCATTTATGTTTTGTGAGATATTGATATTTTAAGGCACAATCCTTCTACCAGAGCATTAATATATGAAAGAATAGGGCCCAATACTGTCCTCTGTGGTACCCCAATAGTAATGGTGACCTCTCTAGTACTGCCCTCTGTGGTACTCCACTAGTAACAGTGACCCCTCAAATACTGCCCCCTGTGGTACCCCACTAGTAACAGTGACCCCTCCAGTACTGCCCCCTGTGGTACCCCACTAGTAATGGTGACCCCTCCAATACTGCCGCCTGTGGTACTCCACTAGTAACGGTGACCCCTCCAGTACTGCCCCCTGTGGTACTCCACTAGTAACGGTGACCCCTCCAGTACTGCCCACTGTTGTACCCCACTAGTAATGGTCACGCCTCCAATTCTGCTCCCTGTGGTGTCCAACTAGTAACGGTGCCCCCTCCAGTACTGCCCCCTTTGGCACTCCACTAGTAACATATGCACCATTTATAACCCCCCTCTGCTTTCTATCACTGACCAGTTACTTACCCCCTTACACACATTCTCCCACAGACCGAGCATTCTCATCTTATATACCAACCCTTTATACGGCACAGTATCAAGCGCTTTGGAAAAGTCTAGATACACAAGATCCAGTGACTTCCCGGTCCAGTCTAGAACCTACCTCCTCGTAGAAGCTGATCAGGTTGGTGTGAGAGGAGCGAACTCTCATAAACCCGCTGATACAGAGTTATGCAGCTATTTTCCTTGAGGTCTTCCACGACGGCATCTCTTAGAAACCCTTCAAATATTTTACCCACAGTAGAAATCAGACTTACCAGCCTGTAGTTTCCAGGGTCACTTTTTGACCCCTTTTTGAATATCGGCACTATATTGGCTATGCACCAATGCAGTGGAACAGACCCCATCACTATAGAGTCCTTATGTATAAGAAGCAAGGGCTTGGGAATCACATTACTTAATTCCCTTAGAACCCGGGGGTGTCTGCCATCGGGACCTGTCGATTTGTCTATTTAATCTTTTTATGGCGGCTCTGCACTTCTTTTTGGGTTAAACTGGTGACATTTACGGGAGAGTTTACTTTATCACTCTGCATCTCATCTGACATTTAGTTTTTCTCTGTGAATACACTGGAGAAAACACTATTTAATAGATTTGCTTTCCTCTCATTATCCGCTACAATTTTTCCTACATTATTTATTAAAAGAGCCAACACTTTCAGTATTCATTTTTTTACTATTTATGTGATTGAAGAAAAGTTTAGGGTTAGTTTTACTCTCTTTGGTAATAAATCTCTGTCTCCCCTTTTGCTGTTTTTATCTGTTTTTTACATAGTTTATTTTTTTCCTTATAGGTTTTCAGTTCTTCTTCGCTGCCTTCGTATTTTAGTAGTTTAGTAAACGCTTTCTTTTTGCTGTTTATTGCCCCCTTTACATCTTTGGTTTTCTCCTATTGGTTTTCCCAGGCCCTGACTGTTCCTAGGGACTGAGGTACTAAATATTTAACAGTGTGTGGACTCTGCTTTTTACCACCAACGTCCTATACTGATGGGAAAGGAACGGTGGCGTCACCCATGACAACCTAAAAATCTCAGTAAATGTTTATTGGCCATCCCTATCCTAGGGGCCTGGTGGCACTTGGGCTGAGGTCGCGTGTAGCCCTCCGGGAAGGAAACTGGTGAGTGGTGCCATGACCATTATACCCTCCCAGCTCCTCTGCGTGGTCCTCGTATCGCGAGTAGACCCTCCGGGTCACCACATATTATGTTATAGTCACTATTTCCCAGGTGCCCACCCGCCTGCACCCCTGTTATTCTGTCAGGTCTGTGGTTAATATTAGGTCCAAAATGGCCGTCCCTCTAGTCGGGTCCTGTACAAGTTAGGTAATTATCTTTAGAAATTGACAGAAGCTTGTTGCCTTTATGAGATCAGCAGGTTTCGGCTTCCCAGTTTATAGCCGGATAGTTAACCCATTAAGGGCCAAGCGCCGTAAATATATGGCGCCTGGTCTCGGGCTTAAAGCCCAGCCAATAGTAATATTAACCCTTTCTGCCTTTTCCTTCCCCCGAGTACACAGTGCTCAAGAAATAGAGGAACCCGTTCCCGTACTTTGTTTTAGCATAAATATACGAATTTTAAAAAAAATAACTATAAATGTTAAAAAAAAACATTTTTTTTTAGCTTTTTATCCCCAATAAAGCTAAAAAAGCGGAAAAAAAGAAGTAATTGAAAAATATATATATAAAAAAAAATTGCCCGATGTGTGACAGAAAAAAAAAACGCACCAAAAATAATTTTGGTAGCTAAAGGGGAAAAAAAATAGGGCAGTAAAACCGCCACAGGGGTAAAATCCCTAAAAAGTGTCTGGTCCTTAAAGTAAAAAGCAGCCTGTTCCTTAAAGGGTTAAAGTCCCCCATAATAACCTCATTATGAATTTCTGCTTCATCTATTTGCCTCAGTAATAGGTTTTCAGTGGCTTCTGTTATATTTGGTGTCGATAGGAAACCCCTCGGAGGATTTTATTATTGTTTTCCCCCATGCATCTGAACCCACAGACTCCACATGTTCATCTCCCTGCCATGTATCTTCCCATAATGTGGGCTTTAAACAGGATTTTGCATAAACACAAGCCCCTCCTCCTTTCCATTTTTTACGATCCCTTCTGAACATACTGTAACCCTGTAAATTCATCGGCCAGTCACAGCTTTCATCCAACCAGGTCTCAGTTAATCTCGCTATGTTGTAGTTTCCTCAGAAATTATTAATTCCAGTTTGTCAACCTTATTGGCCAGACCTCCTAGTATTAGTCCCCTTATTGGTCAGACCTCTAGTATTAGTCCCCTTATTGACCAGACCTCTAGTATTAGTCCCCTTATTGACCAGACCTCTAGTATGAGTCCCCTTTTGGGCCAGACCTCTAGTATTAGTCCCCTTTTGGGCCAGACTTTTAGTATTAGTCCCTTTATTGGCCAGACTTCTAGTATTAGTCCCCTTATTAGTCAGACCTCTAGTATTAGTCCCCTTATTGGTCAGACCTCTATTATTAGTCCCCTTATTGGTCAGACCTCTAGTATTAGTCCCCTTATTGGTCAGACCTCTAGTATGAGTCCCCTTTTGGGCCAGACCTCTAGTATTAGTCCCCTTATTAGTCAGACCTCTAGTATTAGTCCCCTTATTGGTCAGACCTCTATTATTAGTCCCCTTATTGGTCAGACCTCTAGTATTAGTCCCCTTATTGGTCAGACCTCTAGTATTAGTCCCTTTATTGGTCTGACCTATAGTATTAGTCCCCTTATTGGTCAGACTTCTAGTATTAGTCCCCTTATTAGTCAAACCTCTAGTATTAGTCCCCTTATTGGTCAGACCTCTATTATTAGTCCCCTTATTGGTCAGACCTCTAGTATTAGTCCCCTTATTGGTCAGACTTCTAGTATTAGTCCCCTTATTGGTCAGACTTCTAGTATTAGTCACCATACAGATTAGAAGGTTTGGGTTATTTTTCATCTTCAGTCTATCCCTAGTACCTGTTATGATGAGAGAGGGGGAGTCCCAATCGATCTCACCTTTATTGCCGATTTGTGATGGATCGACTAATCCGAGTTTTCCCACCACTACCAATTTTCATGGCACAGCCTCGATCGTTCACTGTACCGGGGTTTGCAATTGCAGAGTCCTTAGAATATAAGTGGGTTTGTACCCAGCTTTCCCAAGCTCCTACATGCATGCAGAGCTAAAGCTCAAATCACCCCCTGGTCGGTCTAACATATCTAGCACTCTACAATACCCACACGCTATCACTACGACAACCAGCTTTTATGGGTAAGCTGGAACCGAAGACTTATGAGTTATGAACACAATCTTCAAAGTTATGTTACATTTAAAAACGGACAAGGCTTAACTAATAAATTGCAGATTTATTTTAAAAAAGACTAACGGGACTAAATATCTATATGTATACAAGTATATACAGAAAAGGATGTTGCAATGGAGACAAGGTTTAAAGGCATACACAACAGGCTGTATTTTAAAATAAAACAAGCAGAAAGTATAAAAAGATACCAGAATTAGGATACTTGGCCCAAAGTTCTGTTTTTACGGAGTCACTAAACAAATTAGAAAGCCTTACGCAGTAGCGTATCTCTGAAGTCTGATGATAGGGGTTTATTGAGCACCGAGTTATAAAGGATCCCTCAGAACACACCTTCCCCTACTCCCTGTGATGTCAATCAGGGAGTTGGGGTGGGGGCATGCATCCCTTCTGGAAAAATCATAATTCTCCGTTTCAGCCATATCTCTGCACGAGATCCTCCGATCGGGAACATATGCCTGGCATATTCCCAGGCATGATTTTATCCATTCAACGATATATAAATTATGACCGGGTACGGTGATATGCCATTTTGGAGTGTTCAGGGGCTGCACCTCCGTGTGTGGATGCGTTTTGATCAGCCGGTCTGCCTGAATCCTGAAAACATAACTTATATAAGGCTAGGACCTTCACACAACCAATAATCTTTATCAAGAGATTTTCTATTATTTTTGACTTTCAGTAACAGGTATCTGCGAGAACTATCCGAGGTGTTAAGCCTCACTGGCAGGGGGTCAAGTAACATCTATCTGTCACTAGCTAACTTTATTGCCATCCTGATCAAAGGCTTCCTGAGGAAGAATGCATATCATAGATGTGAGGGGAGGAGGGAGGAATTAATATTGAGTCCACTTAGCTTTCCCAGGGTCCTGAATGCCAAAATTAATATGGACAGTTGGGGGACATTTTATCAGTATCTTTATACCACACCTGTTCTGTCAGTTCTAACTGTACTAACTCCTCCCACCACTCCACCCCAATTCCCTCTACTTAATCCTAGGTTACTATCTACATTATCTTCCTGTCTATCTCTCTGGTTTCCCCCACAGCCCCTAGTTTAAACACTCCTCCAGCCTTATAGCCATCTTCTCCCCCAGCACAGCTGTCCCCTCCCCATTGAGATGCCGCCCGTCCCTACAGTAGAGCCTGTAGCCGACAGCAAAGTCAGCCCAGTTCTCCAGGAACCCAAATCCCTTCTTCTAACACCAACTCTGGAGCCACTTGTTTACCTCCCCAATCTCTCGCTGGCTTTCTAGTTTGGCACGTGGTACAGGTAGTCTTTCAGAAAATACTACTTTGGAGGTCCTCGCCCTGAGCTTACATCCTAGGTCCTTCAAATCATTTTTAAACACCTTCCACCTACCTCTAACTTTGTCATTGGTGGCAATATGCATCATGACGGCTGGATCCTCACCAGCTCCTCACAGTAATCTGTCAACCTAATCCTTGATGTGCCGAACTCAAGTGCCAGGAAGACAACACACCGTTCAATGATGCTGGTCTTTGTGGCTGATTGCCCTGTCCGTCCCCTTAATAATTGAGTCCCCCACTACCGGGACCTGTCTAGCCTGCCCTGCGCTCCTATTCCTCTTCTCACTGGGGCAGTCATCCCCCTGGTGGTCGGAGGGCATGTCGTGCTGCAGCAGTGCTGGTTGTGTAATGGAATCCCCCGCATCCAACCCAGTGAGTGCTCAGTGAACAGCAAACTCCTTTCCATGGTGTTAATGGATCTCAGTGTTACAAGCTGCTCATTTAGATCCAGAGTCTGGGCTTCCAAATGTGCAACACGCTCACATCCGGTACAGCAGTATGCAGCCGGCTGTACAAGGCCGGCATACATGGCATGAGATGTACACCCGATGGCATACATGGCACAAGGTGTACACCGGACGGCATACATGGTACAAGGTGTACACCGCACGGCATACATGGCACAAGGTGTACACCGGACGGCATACATGGCACAAGGTGTACACCGGACGGCATACATGGCATGAGATGTACACCAGACGGCATACATGGCATGAGATGTACACCAGACGGCATACATGGCATGAGATGTACACCGGACGGCATACATGGCACGAGATGTACACCGGACGGCATACATGGCACAAGGTGTACACCGGACGGCACACATGGCACAAGGTGTACACCAGACGGCATACATGGCACAAGGTGTACACCGGACGGCATACATGGCACAAGGTGTACACCGGACGGCATACATGGCACAAGGTGTACACCAGATGGCATACATGGCACAAGGTGTACACCGGACGGCATACATGGCACAAGGTGTACACCGGATTGCATACATGCCACAAGGTGTACACCGGATCGCATACATGGCACAAGGTGTACACCAGACTGCATTGTCAGTCATGGAGCTCATTCCAAATGGGGATCATATAGACAGATTAGATGAGAGTGTTATATGCAAAATTTCAAATATATAAACAGTAAATAAATGTTACTTTTCCAAAGTCCCTGAATCTCCAGTTCCACACTTAAGACACAGCGCACTTGGCACACGACTCGCACACTCACTTATGCTTTAATTTATATAACTATTATCTGTAACACTTCTCTGTTTTCATGGTGCCACAGAGATAAACAGATCAAAGGGCGTTGTGCTGTTGGGATTCCCACTGATCAGCGAACAATGTGCTTGAATTGCCAGCAGCGCCACCATAGGAGAAATGAGGCATTACACGATTTCTGTTATTGTTATGGATGGGTTGTCCGTGTAATGTACAGATGTGTCGGGTCCCCTAAAAAGAAAGACACTCTTTTTAGCTACTGTCTAACAGATGAGGATCTGGGGCAGTGATTGGTCAGACAGTCAGACTACCTGCCAAAGAGCAGCCGGGAGGGGGTGGGCACATCACCGAGATGGGGCAGGTAGATCTATGAACCTGTTCTGCTTGTTTATATGATGTCTTGGAGTAGCATCATGTCACCTGTGATCTTCATGGCCTGAAAGCAAGCGACACAAGTCTGTGCAGCGCAGCGGGGCGGGGCGGCCCGTTATACCGCAGACAGAACCGGCTGAGAGACTGAAAAGGAATAAAAATCTCTTCATATCCTCCCTGATCCTGTACTAATACATCTGCGGGAGCACATGTGGCCCACTGGCCAGGCAACAATCTAACAGCCTGCAGCTCTGGTCTGCTGGCAGTGCGGAGTCTGTGACTGCTGACTTCTTCCCCGGCATCTGTGTGTGCTGACCTGTAGGCACCAGGCCCACCGCTGCCGGATCAGAGCTGTAGGCTTAGTGAGTAGAATGCTTGTTGGGATGCTGCCTGGCCAATAGAGGGATCGCTAATACTACTGGGACTAGTATGGGAGTCACTATTACTACCTGGGCCACTATAGGGGACCTTGTTATTACTGGGGCCACTATGGGGGGGGGGACGTGTCACTATAACTGCTGCCGACCACTATGGGGGTCACCATTTCTCTACAGTCTTACAATTACTATCACTTTGAACGCAACCATAAGGCTGATTGTGGCCCTCGGTGAAAATGAGTTTGACCCTCCTGCTGTAGTGGCAGTTGTAGATAGGTAAACTTGTATCTCCCCTCTCCCCAGGATATCCACAGAATAGAGGATGGCTTCATGAGTGGTCTTGGTCCAACTGCTAGGACCCCCAATGAGCCCAAGAACTTTGGACCTGAAGGTCCCCACATGAACAGAGGGCCAATCACCCGTGTGCCTCCTCTCCATTCATGTCAGTGGGAACAGATTGCTGACTGCCTGTAATCTGAAATGAACGGCGCAGCAGCATCCATTCGGGGAACTTCAGGACCTCTGTTCCCAGGACTGTGGGGTCTCAGCAGTTGGACCACCATGATAACTTTATATCTTGCACATCCAATTTAATTCAATGTCTCAATGAGTTTTTCCATAATGCAATTATATGAGATATCAGTAGAAATTTGATAGAAGTCAGTTTGGTCTGAATTGTGACTTTGGTCCCAGAGGTCAGTACCGCGCTGCCGTCCCAGAGGTCAGTACCCCACCGCGCTGCCGTCCTAGAGGTCAGTACCCCACCGCGCTGCCGTCCTAGAGGTCAGTACCGCGCTGCCGTCCCAGAGGTCAGTACCCCGCTGCCGTCCCAGAGGTCAGTACCCCGCTGCCGTCCCAGAGGTCAGTACCCCGCTGCCGTCCCAGAGGTCAGTACCCCACTGCGCTGTCGTCCCTGCTGTCACCGTTACACAACAGTCTGCCGCTCCTGTAGTCGGGGGCTGAATGTGATGAGAATGTCAGAGGTAGAAGCATTTTCCTGACTCTCCCCAGTAGCGCCGGATATCGCGTGTTTCATGTTTACTAACAGCTTCTATTTCACCTGGCAGCACGTTATGGCGGCGATAAACGCAGGGATAATACCGCTTGGAAACTCCTCCGGTCAGAACAGCCACTGGGACCTGGGCAGCTCCTTCTTCTTTGCGGGAACGGTCATCACTACTATAGGTAAGCGCCCGCTTTACGGGTTTCGTTATTTCACATTGTGTTCCTAAGGACAGTCGGTCAGCAGGTTTCCTCAATGTTACGGTTTCTCTGATTCGCACTTGGCGTCCCCTCAGCACCCTCTGTAAAGTGCTGTACAAGAACTATTCACATTTCTCCTGCTGAATTAAGCTTCTAAGAGTCCATAGCAGAAAGGAGCTGCCAGAATGTGTCATGTGGTGCTTTCTAGCCAATCACATAACATACAAAGCCCAGGTTATGTTGTGATTGGCTAAAATCATCACATGATAAGTTCTGGCAGCTCCTCTATCGCGGTGATGTCTAATCTGTGGCTGTTTGAAAACTGCCAGCATACCTGAACAGTCGCCTACCAGGGCATGCTGGGACTTGTAGTTTTACAGTTGAAAAGTCCCAGGATGGGGAACAATATTCATTTGGACCTGAGACCAGTTTGAGACGACTATAATGGGGTCCATATTTAGACCACAGCAGCAGCTGGACCCTGTGTGAGTCTCTGTTGATCTAAGGCCTCTTCAGTAGTACCATGGGGGGCTCCACGGCATAGTTGTGGTTGAATGGACTGTTTAACTTGCTTATTACTGAGGACAAGCCCTTTAACCCTTGGAGGAGCAGAGATTTTTCATTTTTTTCATCCCATCCTTCCAAGAGCCATAACTTTGTAATGTTCCCTTTGACGTGGCGGTATTGTTCTCAGTGAGAGAAACCAAGTCATCTTGTAGATATGAGACCTTTTAATGGCTAACAAAATTGCATGATGTTACAGAAAGAAAGCTTTCGGGATCTCGCCCCCTTCATCAGGCCAGTGAATGAAACTAGTTTGGCTGATACACAATTATAACATACAGATGAAGAGGGGAGGAGAACAAATTCCTGAATCTAAATAAATGGTCACACACAGAAATTTGGGACTGTTTTGCACTCAAAACTTAAAACAGACAAATAGAGTGGAGACATATATGGTAAATCAGTCCACTGGGCTTAGGACAGTTTTATGATGTGTCCTAACTCTCCTTTAACCTGCACATGGAAGGAGATGCAGCACCACCTAGTGGATGGCAACATTATTACAAGTCAAGTTGTGAATTTTTATGTAGTTTTAAAGCAAAAATTCAAAATGTCTGTAGTTTTAAGTTTTGAGTGCAAAACAGTCCCAAATTTCTGTGTGATCATTTATTTAAATCAAGAGGAATGCCCCCCCCCCCGCATCTGTATGTGATAATTATGTGCCATTCCAAACTAGTTTCATTCAATAGCCTGACGAAGGGGGCGCGATATCCCTGAAAGCTGCTGTAACATCATGTATGTTTGTTGGCCATTGCAAGGTCTCATATCTACAGGATGACTTGGTTTCTCTCACGGAGAACAATCACACATCGCTCTACTGGCAACATTGAACAAAACCTTTTTTTTGTATAATGGACTGAAAAACGTTAAAAGCAAATTAAGTGGGGAGAAACTTTTAAAAATGCAATTCCGCCCTTTTTGGTGGGTTTGGTTTTTCAGCGTACGCACTGCATTACAAATGACATGAACTCTGTCCTGCGGGTCAGTCTGATTACAGCGATACCGAATGTTTACAGCCATAAAAAATGTTTACAGCGATACCGAATGTTTGCAGGTTTAATGTCTTTCTATTTTTAAAAAGTAACTCAATTTTTTTCTTTAAAAAACTTGCTTTCCATTGCCGAATTTCCTTTCCTTCCCGCTCGGACTGTGAGGCTCTCGGTGTGCTGAGCTGAAGCTTTTATTTATACTATGTGGGAAACATTTGTCTGTTTGTTGGGATGCAAAAAAAAACCTTTACAATTTCCACTTTTTTTTTAACGTTTTTTAACCCTACGTGATACATTGTGATCTTTTGATGGCTCAGACATTTACGTCCACAGCGATACCGAATATGTGGGGTTTTATTTATTTAGTTTTTCTTTTATGGGAAAACGAGAAGAGGGAAGTTTTCTGAACTTTTAATATTAAAAAAATGCTTTTAAATGCTTTAATGTTGGTAAAAAAACCAAAACTGTATTAAATGTTTTTTTACACTCCTATTTAACCCCCAGTATTGCAGTATATAGCAATTTGTGATGTTGCCTATGACACTTGCCATGGGCAGGGCTTGATAGGCATCTATGCATAGCAGCCTTCTGAGCCTCCAGTAGACTACTGATTGTCATGCTGGCCAATTGAATCCCTCCGATTTCGTTGTGGGGTACGCCAATGGGGCATGAGATTGGGGTCCCTCCTTCCACTGACTGTTATACATGTAGTCAGCTTTGACCAAGGCATCTAAAGACTTAACTGCTGCAATCAGAGCTAGCTGTGGGGAAACTTGGTAGTAAGTGATTCATTTCTAAGCAGCACCCCCACAGGAGAAATTAAGTATTACACAGTCTGTATAATGTAGGAGAGAACGGATCCTCCATAGAGAGGGAGACGCGCTCTTTATACCAGCTCCGCACTCCAGTCAAGGGATGAGGATCCTGAGTAAAGGAATCCCTCTATTGATTTGGGTTTTCTAAACTCAATGACCCATTAACCCATTGAAAATGACTACTTTTTTCAGAATTCAGAAGAATATTTCTTTATATAGAGTATTTCCCCCCCCCCCCCCCCCCCCATCATGGTGCCACATATGTAGAATAGTCTATTACATTTGTAAAGTCTCGGTTTGGCATGGAGACTCTCCCAGGTTCTAGGATATGCCGCCTAGAGGGAAGTAGATACGGTATCTTGAAGGCTCCCCTTCAGTATCCGCACCATCTGGTTGCATAGGTGGCCATGCACTTGCAACAACTTTATTCAACTCAGCAAACAGTCTGGTGGACACAATGTGCAGTCCACAGGCTGGATGGTACAAGACAGTTAGCAACCTTCACCGGGTCACTTTATGTTGACCCGCACTTTTTCTCTGTCTCCGCAGCTTCTCATATGCCAGACTGCTGTCTCTCATGGTGGTGCCCGATCTGAGGGTTCACTCTCTTACTTGCTGTGTCACACTCACTACATGCTAAATCACCATAGGGCTTGCGTTGACCCTCACAGAGTAGGGACTCTATGGACACCATGCATGTGCACCTATACTGTACACAGTACTGGTACTGGTGTATCTTGTCTCCACCAGAGTTATGAGTGGGGACATTGGCTGGCCTGGTGGAGCTAAGGTAAATGCCCACAGCTCCAGATTGGCTGCCAGATATACACCTGCACTGAGCTCAGCTGCAGCAAATATGTTCGCAGCTCTACCATCATCGTTTCCCCTCCTGGCTACTGTCACTGTTGCAGCCGATGTCCCTTCTCCCCTTCCGGCTCCTGCATTGACAGTCACCCCAATGGACTGCCATCGGCTCCATGCTGCAGCAGCAGGGACGACAGCGATCGCAGTGCTATCGGGGTTGTCCGTGGCCATGCCAGCAATGCCAGCGTTCAAAAGCAGCAGACCACAGCCAGGATACTCACAGCGGAGACAGCTGATGTGGGCGACGGAAGCAGAGAGTGACATAGTTGGACGACCACAGGAGGTAGACTCACCGTGGGGCCGGCTGATGGGGAGGGGGGTGGAATGAGAGCGGCGCAGAGCAAGGAGACAGACCTCGGGGCGGCTGATCGGGCGGACATGAGCGAACATGGCAGTCTGGCTGCCATACATGTGAGCTTGTCAGGGAGATGGTGTAGAAGACTGTCAGCGGGGACGGCAGCGCACATGCTAGTGTAGGCTGCGATGTGTTAACTTGTCAGAGAGGTGGGCGCTAAGAGGTGTACAGCAGCCAATCCGCAGATATGGGGGTATGACCTGTCACTTAGCCCTGCCAACCCATGTCTCCAGCCGTACATCCAGTGTAGACAAGATACAACAGTACCTGCCTGCTATCTTTTGACGCTATAGACAACTGGTTTATCTTGCTCTCCATAGGTGTTGCGGGGGGGCTTTACATACAAACTAATTTAATCCTTGAAGTGATTTATCAGTTTTTTGTGATATCACAAGTCAGTGGATGGCATTTATGATATTTATGCAAGAAGTGGAGAGCCCCTTTAATAATTAGTCCCGTAGAACTTGTGCAGATTGAGAAACAGGTGAGAAATTAATGTTGTACCTAAGGTGCAGAAAGGACAATCCAATCTACGGTCGTGCTTCATCCGAGAGAAGTCAGTGACATTTTTAGTTGAATTACACAGCATGGAGTTGAAGCAGTTGGATGATATGCGATGACGCGGCGGTGACAGACGGTTATTATATACTGAGCAAAACCATTCTGTACATTCTGTTACTCCATAGAAAGGTCTGTGTACTGATGACCAAATCACCAGAGCCACCAGGAGACCCAGAAATCACCAGAGCCACCAGGAGACCAAGGAATCACCAGAGCCACCAGGAGACCCAGGAATCACCAGAGCCACCAGGAGACCCGGGAATCACCAGAGCCACCAGGAGACCAGGGAATCACCAGAGCCACCAGGAGACCCAGGAATCACCAGAGCCACCAGGAGACCAGGGAATCACCAGAGCCACCAGGATACCCAGGGATCACCAGAGCCTCCAGGATACCCAGGAATCACCAGAGCCTCCAGGATACCCAGGAATCACCAGAGCCACCAGGAGACCCAGGAATCACCAGAGCCACCAGGATACCCAGGAATCACCAGAGCCACCAGGATACCCAGGAATCACCAGAGCCTCCAGGATACCCAGGAATCACAAGAGCCACCAGCAGACCCGGGAATGACCAGAGCCACCAGGAGACCCAAGAATCAACTACTCCAATACATGGAGAAGGAAGGAAGCAGCCGTGTACCTCTATTAGTGACCTACAATACACAGCTAGATGTACTAAGGAAAACTGCAAAGAACCTCCATCATACCTACACAAGAATGACCATCTGAACACCATATTCCTGGACCCTCCGCTTCTGTGTTACAGGCAACCTCCAAGTCTGAGGAACTTTATAATCAGGAGTCCTCCAACACACAAAAAGGAACTATAAGACCTGCTGACATGTACGGACCGCGGACAGGATACAAATCCCCAACACAGCAGGACTATAAGATCCCGGGGTACAGTCACATGTTCCACGTCTGATGCTGTGTACCTGATCCGGGGCAGTAAATGTCCTGTTGGGGGGCCTTATGTTGGAGAAACAGGACAAAAACTGAAAGCAAAGATGAAGTTTCATCACCACTCAATTAAAGAGAGAATTACCTGCGGTCGAGCATTGTTCTAGTCACGGACACAACATAGAACGCAATTTCAAATCACAAACCCATACAAGAATTTGGGAGTACAAACTTATAACAACTTTTGGCACTTTCAACAGAGGCCTAAATTCTTCATGAGGATTCATGCGTGACTGGGAGGTATGAGCAATCTATAGCACAGATAACACTCTGGCCTGGTGACCCCCAACACTAATTCAGAGACCATAAAACTTTCACATCTTTAATGGACTATTTAAGCATTTATGTACTTCTCTTCTCATCCTGTTCTGATAAAAAAAAATTAAGTGCAAAGGAATCACATCATGTCTCTGCCTTGTCATAAGTATATACATATAACTCTTCTGATCTATTCCATTTAAGCCTGAAGAAGAACCATAAATAGTTTCAAAAGCTCGCTGTAACATCATGTTTGTTTGGCATTAAAAGTTATCATATCTACAAGACGACTGGGTTTCTCTTATTGATAACAATCACATCATATCCAGTGTTATAGGGGATGTCTTCTTTGAATGGAGTAGCTCACCTTCCCTTTTCCTCTCCATCCGTCTCATATCACCATGACAACTTCTCCCAGCCACAACTTGTCTCTGCAGAATTTGACAGACAGATATATTTGGCTCTTCAATTTTCCAGCTATGTGCCTTTGTTTTCCACAGCTCCACGCAATCTCCCCATCATAGTCCCCTAGATAGTAATAATGCCACCTGTGGTGCCCCACACAGTTATAGTATTCCCATTTTTTATGCCCCCTGTAGGCCCCATGTAGTGAGTCCTGCTTTTACAGATTGTCCCATTACTCTGCTCTGAGAATAATGTTCACCTTAAGCCCCCATCAGTAAAAATGGCCCCATTCAGTATTTATGCACAATTTTTTGTTGCAAATAAAAAAAAAACAAAAAACTGCCCATAATCACCCCACATTTGCTCCCCACCTTATCACGCTGCTTTTGTCCCTCACTTATTTCCTTGTAGCTTGATCATATCTTGCGGTAACTTTGGCCAATCCCTGGACTCAGTATTGATACAGCTAAATGCTGTGCCCAGTTACTGCCCTTATGTGCTTTAGAAGTGAGTGAAGGACCAAAATAAGCTGGGGGGGGGGGGGGGTACAAAAGGACAGGTGAGCCTAGACATATGATTGTTTTTTTAATATTCTTGCCCAGTTAATTAAAGATCAAAAAAATTAAACTCAAGGAGACCTAGGCTGGTGTAGCGGCCCTGGCAGACCGGGCTCCCCTCACCTTCTGGGCCGATCTGACTGAACAGGTGGTATATCTGCCCCCGCCACATTTGAGTGCTTCCTTTTGCCACCCCGAACAGAACAGCCAAATGCTTTTTTCCCCACAGGACTTTTTCCAGCCAAGCTTCTTACCTACTCACCAGAAACTCCCAAACAGTCAGATGGTCCAGCGTTGTGGTTGGTGCATTATCACATAATCTCACCTAATTCTTCCTTCTGGAGGGGTGGCTGATCCTTCTGCCGATCAGCTATTATCCACATTCATCTGTGAGAGGGCAGACTTTGTATCTATGGTGGCCGCCCCGTGCTTTGTTCCAGGCATACGATGAAAGTCTGTCTGTATCCTGGTGAGTCATTATTTGATAACTGAGATATTCACTGGAATATGAGACGGTATATTTATATATATATTTATATTGAGGTATTAAAGACCCGGCACATTTCTTCTACTATTCCAATTGCTCTCCTGCATTAACAATACTCCACGTAGTCTGACCCAGCTGTCTGCTTTTACTTTCTTCCATCTTCCAGTGTCTTGAATAGGGGCAGAGAACACGTACTGTACTCGGCTCCCTCAATCTGATCTACATCCCCATTATATAAACCGCCAGACCTCGAGGCCATCGACCACCATGTTCCTCATATTCATTGTTCTGCTTCACACCAGGAGGCGCAAGAGAAATGGCAAGTCTATTGTTAACTGAAGTATAACGGAGATAATTTACTGCTGAAGTCAGAAGTAGAGTAGTGAAATCTGGAGATGGAGAGCGCTGCAGCCCAAGGACAGCTATAATACCGAGATGATGAAGCTGACCGAGCTCTTCTAGTGGGAAGTGTAGCCATATAACATCCATAATATTATTCATATCAAACATGAAATATGCGAAGAGATGAGAACAGAATAGTCATCAACATTACCGACCGTAAATATAGGAGACACGGAAAATACATTTTGAAGACGAAGGATAGACTTCATCTTCTCTGGACCCAGGTTAAATCTTTCATCTGTGCTCATTAAAAACATATGGGTATATACGGGTAATAGACTGTAACTACCATAATATAACTACTATAATACCGCCCCCTGTGTACAAGGATATAACTGCTATAATACTGCCTCCTATGTACAAGAATATAACTACTATAATACTGCTCCTATGTACAAGAATATAACAACTATAATACTGCCTCCTATGTACAAGAATATAACTACTATAATACTCCCCCTATGTACAAGAATATAACTACTATAATACTGCTCCCTATGTACAAGTATATAACTACTATAATACTGCCCCCTATGTACAAGAATATAACTACTATAATACTGTCCCCTACGTACAAGAATATAACTACTATAATACTGCCCCCTATGTACAAGAATATAACTACTATAATACTGCCCCTATGTACAGGAATATAACTACTATAATACTTTCCCCTATGTACAAGAATATAACTACTATAATACTGCTCCCTATGTACAAGAATATAACTACTATAATAATGCTCCTATGTACAAGAATATAACTACTATAATACTGCCCCCTATGTACAAGAATATAACTACTATAATACTGCTCCTATGTACAAGAATATAACTACTATAATACTGCCTCCTATGTACAAGAATATAATTACTATAATACTCCCCCTATGTACAAGAATATAACTACTATAATACTGCCCCTATGTACAGGAATATAACTACTATAATACTGCCCCCTATGTACAAGAATATAACTCCTATAATACTGCCTCCTATGTACAAGAATATAACTACTATAATACTGCTCCCTATGTACAAGAATATAACTACTATAATACTGCTCCTATGTACAAGAATATAACTACTATAATACTGCCCTCATTATACAAGAATATAACTACTATAATACTGCCCCCTATGTACAAGAATATAACTACTATAATACTGTCCCCTATGTACAAGAATATAACTACTATAATACTGCCTCCTATGTACAAGAATATAACTACTATAATACTGCCTCCTATGTGCAAGAATATAACTACTATAATACTGCTCCATATGTACAAGAATATAACTACTATAATACTGCCTCCTATGTACAAGAATATAACAACTATAATACTGCCCCCTATGTACACGAATATAACTACTATAATACTGTCCCCTATGTACAAGAATATAACTACTATAATACTGCCCCCTATGTACAGGAATATAACTACTATAATACTGCCGCTATGTACAAGAATATAACTACTATAATACTGCCTCCTATGTACAAGAATATAACTGCTATAATACTGCCTCCTATGTACAAGAATATAACTACTATAATACTGCCTCCTATGTACAAGAATATAACTACTATAATACTGCCCCTATGTACAGGAATATAACTACTATAATACTGCCCCCTATGTACAAGAATATAACTCCTATAATACTGCCTCCTATGTACAAGAATATAACTACTATAATACTGCCCCCTATGTACAAGAATATAACTCCTATAATACTGCCTCCTATGTACAAGAATATAACTACTATAATACTGCCCCTATGTACAAGAACATAATTACTATAATACTCCCCCTATGTACAAGAATATAACTACTATAATACTGCTCCTATGTACAAGAATATAACTACTATAATACTGCCCTCATTATACAAGAATATAACTACTAAAATACTGCTCCCTATGTACAAGAATATAACTACTATAATACTGCTCCCTATATACAAGAATATAACTACTATAATAGTGCCCCCTATGTACAAGAATATAACTACTATAATACTGCTCCCTATGTACAAGAATATAACTACTATAATACTGCCCCCTATGTACAAGAATATAACTACTATAATACTGCCCCTATGTACAAGAATATAACTACTATAATACTGCCCCCTATGTACAAGAATATAACTACTATAATACTGCTCCTATGTACAAGAATATAACTACTATAATACTGCCCCCTATGTACAAGAATATAAATACTATAATACTGCTCCTATGTACAAGAATATAACTACTATAATACTGCCCCTATGTACAAGAATATAACTACTATAATACTGCCCCCTATGTACAAGAATATAACTATTATAATACTGCTCTCTATGTACAAGAATATAACTACTATAATACTGCTCCCTATGTACAAGAATATAACTACTATAATACTGCCAGTATGTACCAGAATAAAACTACTATAATACTGCTCCCTATGTATAGGAATATAACTACTATAATACTGCCCCTATGTACAAGAATATAACTACTATAATACTGCCCCCTATGTACAAGAATATAACTACTATAATACTGCTCCCTATATACGAGAATATAACTACTATAATACTGCCCCCTATGTACAAGAATATAACTACTATAATACTGCTCCCTATGTACAAGAATATAACTACTATAATACTGCCCCCTATGTACAAGAATATAACTACTATATTACTGCCCCCTATGAACAAGAATATAACTACTATAATACTGCCCCCTATGTACAAGAATATAACTACTATAATACTACCCCCTATGTACAAGAATATAACTACTATAATACTGCCTCCTATGTACAAGAATATAACTACTATAATACTGCTCCCTATGTACAAGAATATAACTACTATAATACTGCTCCCTATGTACAAGAATATAACTACTATAATACTGCTCCTTATGTACAAGGATATAACTACTATAATACTGCCCCCTATGTACAAGAATATAACTACTATAATACTGCCCCCTATGTACAAGAATATAACTACTATAATACTGCCTCCTATGTACAAGAATATAACTACTATAATACTGCCTCCTATGTACAAGAATATAACTACTATAATACTGCTCCCTATATACAAGAATATAACTACTATAATACTGCCCCCTATGTACAAGAATATAACTACTATAATACTGCCCCCTATGAACAAGAATATAACTACTATAATACTGCCCCCTATGTACAAGAATATAATTACTATAATACTGCTTCCAATGTACAAGAATATAACTACTATAATACTGCCCCCTATGTACAAGAATATAATTACTATCATACTGCCCCCTATGTACCAGAATATAACTACTATAATACTGCCCCCTATATACAAGAATATAACTACTATAATACTGCCCACTATGTACAAGAATATAACTACTATAATACTGATCCTATGTACAAGAATATAACTACTATAATACTGCTCCTATGTACAACAATATAACTACTATAATACTGCTCCTATGTACAAGAATATAACTACTATAATACTGCCCCCTATGTACAAGAATATAATTACTATAATACTGCCACTATGTACCAGAATAAAACTACTATAATACTGCCCCCTATGTACAAGAATATAACTACTATAATACAGCCCACTATGTACCAGAATATAACTACTATAATACTGCGCCCTATATACAAGAATATAACTACTATAATACTGCCCCCTATGTACAAGAATATAACTACTATAATACTGCTTCCTATGTACAAGAATATAACTACTATAATACTGCCCCCTATGTACAAGAATATAACTACTATAATACTGCTCCTATGTACAACAATATAACTACTATAATACTGCTCCTATGTACAAGAATATACCTACTATAATACTGCCCCCTATGTACAAGACTATAATTACTATAATACTGCCACTATGTACCAGAATAAAACTACTATAATACTGCCCCCTATGTACCAGAATATAACTACTATAATACTGCCCCCTATATACAAGAATATAACTACTATAATACTGCCCACTATGTACAAGAATATAACTACTATAATACTGATCCTATGTACAAGAATATAACTACTATAATACTGCTCCTATGTACAACAATATAACTACTATAATACTGCCCCCTATGTACAAGAATATAACTAATATAATACTGCCCCCTATGTACAAGAATATAACTACTATAATACTGCCACTATGTACAAGAATATAACTACTATAATACTGCCTGCTATGTACAAGGAATATAACTACTATAATACTGCCCCCTATGTACAAGAATATAATTACTATAATACTGCCACTATGTACCAGAATAAAACTACTATAATACTGCCCCCTATGTACAAGAATATAACTACTATAATACTGCCCCCTATGTACAAGAATATAACTAATATAATACTGCCCCCTATGTACAAGAATATAACTACTATAATACTGCTCCTTATGTACAAGAATATAACTACTATAACACTGCCTCCTATGTACAATAATATAACTACTATAATACTGTCCCCTATGTACAAGAATATAACTACTATAATACTGCTCCCTATGTACAAGAATATAACTACTATAATACTGCCTCCTATGTACAAGAATATAACTACTATAATACTGCCCCCTATGTAGAAGAATATAATTACTATAATACTACCCCCTATGTACAAGAATATAACTACTATAATACTGCCCCCTATATACAAGAATATAACTACTATAATACTGCCCCTATGTACAAGAATATAACTACTATAATACTGCCCCCTATGTACAAGAATATAAATACTATAATACTGCCTCCTATGTACAAGAATATAACTACTATAATACTGCTCCTATGTACAAGAATATAACTACTATAATACTGCCTCCTATGTACAAGAATATAACTACTATAATACTGCCCTCATTATACAAGAATATAACTACTATAATACTGCCTCCTACATACAAGAATATAACTACTATAATACTGCCCCCTATGTACAAGAATATAAATACTATAATACTGCTCCTATGTACAAGAATATAACTACTATAATACTGCCCCCTATGTACAAGAATATAACTATTATAATACTGCCTCCTATGTACAAGAATATAACTACTATAATACTGCTCCCTATGTACAAGAATATAACTACTATAATTGTGCCACTATGTACCAGAATAAAACTACTATAATACTGCTCCCTATGTATAGGAATATAACTACTATAATGCTGCCCCTATGTACAAGAATATAACTACTATAATACTGCCCCTATGTACAAGAATATAACTACTATAATACTGCCACTATGTACCAGAATAAAACTACTATAATACTGCCCCCTATGTACAAGAATATAACTACTATAATACTGCTCCCTATGTACAAGAATATAACTACTGTAATACTGCCCCTATGTACAAGAATATAACTACTATAATACTGCCCCTATGTACAAGAATATAACTACTATAATACTGCTCCTATGTGCAAGAATATAACTACTATAATACTGCTCCTATGTACAAGAATATAACTACTATAATACTGCCCCTATGTACAAGAATATAACTACTATAATACTGCTCCTATGTACAAGAATATAACTACTATAATACTGCCCCTACGTACAAGAATATAACTACTATAATACTGCTCCTATGTACAAGAATATAACTACTATAATACTGCCCCCTATGTACAAGAATATAACTACTATAATACTGCCCCCTATGTACAAGAATATAACTACTATAATACTGCTCCCTATGTACAAGAATATAACTACTATAATACTGCTCCTATGTACAAGAATATAACTACTATAATACTGCCCCCTATGTACAAGAATATAACTACTATAATACTGCCCCTATGTACAAGAATATAACTACTATAATACTGCTCCTATGTACAAGAATATAACTACTATAATACTGCCCCCTATGTACAAGAATATAACTACTATAATACTGCTCCCTATGTACAAGAATATAACTACTATAATACTGCCTCCTATGTACAAGAATATAACTGCTATAATACTGCCCCCTATGTACAAGAATATAACTACTATAATACTGCCTCCTATGTACAAGAATATAACTACTATAATACTGCCCCTATGTACAAGAATATAACTACTATAATACTGCCTCCTATGTACAAGAATATAACTACTATAATACTGCCCCTATGTACAAGAATATAACTACTATAATACTGCTCCTATGTACAAGAATATAACTACTATAATACTGCCCCCTATGTACAAGAATATATCTACTATAATACTGCCCCTACGTACAAGAATATAACTACTATAATACTGCTCCTATGTACAAGAATATAACTACTATAATACTGCCCCCTTTGTAAGAGAATATAACTACTATAATACTGCCCCCTATGTACAAGAATATAACTACTATAATACTGCCCCCTATGTACAAGAATATAACTACTATAATACTGCCCCCTATGTACAAGAATATAACTACTATAATACTGCCCCCTATGTACAAGAATGTAACTACTCTTCCTACGTAGGAATATAATTGTCCCTTTAACGGTATTCAGAGTCCTTTTGAGCAAAATCCGCCTAATTATTAGCCATGTTCATTCTGTTATACGGAGTCTGTAGATCATCTAATTGTACTAAACACAAATCAATAGCAGTTCTTCCACGCTTTATAAGTACTACTGCATCATACTGCATTCATGAACCTGTGTGCGCGCCCCATTAATGATTATACAAGTCTCAGATATTAATTGCTAATGGATTTTCCGCTCTTCGTCGCGCCGACATAATGTGTATTTCATATTGAAGTATTTTTTCTGCACGCCTGCTACCCTGCCTTATATATTGTGTTGGCCCAACAGGAAGCTGTGATTGCAGCATGAAAGAATCGGATTCATTTTAAATGGAATCTACACTCTTTGTAGATGAAGTTGTAGTTTTGTTGCAGACCCCGTCCTGCGGTTCCATCTCAAGCAGATCTGTAGATAATGAGAGTTGTGGTGATTAGGTGGACGGTCCTCCCACCAGAGACCCTAAAAGTGGTTCCCCCTTGGCCTGTAAGAGGCTCTCGGAGCCTCCTTGTGTGTAGTGACCTCTTCTTCTGCTTGTAGAGCTTGTTGGCCACTAGACGCCTCTACGACGCAGAGAAGAGACTTCATCCCGTTACCAGTGGGGGCGCATTATTGGCATGTGAGAAGCTGGATGGTCGCATCAATGAATTGTCCCCCACCGGGCCATTCTGACCGGACTGTTAGGAGGTGTTGGGACCAGTGGGTGTGTGAGGGCACACAAGGTGACTGGGCTTAGGACCCCCCCCTACAGACCACCAGTAGAGAGGAGCGTCTAACCAGACTGTTAGGGGGTGTTGGGACCAGTGGATGGGGGCACACAAGGTGACCGGGCTCAGGACGCCCCCTACAGACCACCAGTAGAGAGGAGTGTCTGACCAGACTGTTAGGAGGTGTTGGGACCAGTGGATGGGGGCACACAAGGTGACCGGACTCAGGACGCCCCCTACAGACCACCAGTAGAGATGACCATCTGACCAGTTTGTTAGGAGGTGTTGGGACCAGTGGATGTGTGAGGGTACACAAGGTGACTGGGCTCAGAACGCCCCCTACAGACCACCAGTAGAGAGGAGCATCTGAGAAGCATGAGTAGCTCCAAGCTGTTTTGTCATCCATCATGCAGTGACAGGTGGTGCTATCGTTACTTCCCTGTGTCTGTTGTAACCATTTCCAGGTGCTTGTCTGAAGGACATTTGGTCTTACGGCACCCAATACATGTGCGGCCTTTGACAGTCACTCACCTTCACCTCCGTTTGCAGTGGTTTTGTAAAGGATGAAACTGGACGCTATAGAGTGGAACCTAGTTGTGTTCAGCAACTAATCCAGGTTTAGTTTGGACACTCCTGATGACCGTCTTCGTGTCTAGAGACCTCCGGCTGAGCGCCTCAATTCTGCCCCTGCTGGTGTGATGGTCTGGGGGTTATCGCATACAACAGTAGTGGTACGAGGCACAATGTTCAGGACATCCTGCAGCCACATGTGTTCCTCTCATGGCGGCTTCCAGCAGGATAATGCTCAGCCGCACACACAAGGGGGTCCCAGGAGCCCCCACAACACTGTCACTTCCGTGGCTGCCCGGTTGCCAGATTTATTGCCAATACAACATGTATGGGACCATTTGGGGTGCCAACTTCCACAGCTTCTCACATCTTGTATCCAAGCTAGAGGTGGTACAACAGGTTACTAGAGCCTCCATTCCCATGCATATCACATCTTGTATCTAAGCTCGAGGTGGTACAACAGGGTATCTACAGCTGGTATAAGTTATACATCTTCTGTAAATAGTGATATGGTCCATGCTGGTGTAACCTGGGTATCTCCTGTATATAATTATGTACAGCTGGTCTAAGTAATGTATCTCCTGTATATAGTGATATGGACCATGCTGGTATAGCCTGGGTATCTTGTGTATATAATTATATATCTACAGCTGATATAAGTTATACATCACCGGTATATAGTAATATGGAGCATGCTGGTATAACCTGGGTATCTCCTGTATATAATTATATATGTACAGCTGGTATAAGTTATACATCCTGTATACAGTGATATGGAGCATGCTGGTATAACCTGGGTATCTCATGTATATAATTATATATGCCCAGCTGGTATAAGTTATACATCTCCTATATATATTGATATGGAGCATGCTGGTATAACCTGGGTATCTCCTGTATATATTTATAAATTATACATCTCCCTGTATATAGTGATATGGAGCATGCTGGTACAACCCGAGTATCTCATGTATATGATTATATATGCCCAGCTGGTATAAGTTATACATCTCTTGTATATAGTGATATGCAGTATGCTGGCATAACCTGGGTATCTCCTGTGTAAAATTGCAAACTTTGTACAGAATTAAAAAAGGTATCAAAAACCGGGGGGGGGGGGGGGGGGGGGGGGGAGGGGTGCGAGCTGAACTCTCCAGACGCACACACATATATGTATATATATATACACACATTGTTACAATTAGGGGATTAGTCACCTCGCTGGATCGCCACCTTTCCTCCAGCTAGGTGGGTGGACAAACTTCAATGAACCATATTTAGGCCAGGGTAGGTGATAAATTCAAGAAGTCCATTTTATTTTGGCAGCATATAATAGATACAAAGGTAACAAGTCTTCACACTGCTGTTTAGTCACAGGGCAAACATGCATTAACAACCAAAATCCTGGCCGTCTGGCTACTAACTTACATAGGATGCTCTACTATCCGTTAAGGGTTTTGTGGATCCACTGTGTCTCCTCGCCAAATGGAACCACCCAACTGGGGAGACACCTGACTCCTCGGTGAAGACCGGACAAATGAGAGGACTCGGTGCAAGAATGGAAAATGGGCCTTAGCAGGATCTCAGATGGAGGTAGTGTCCCTGTCCTGGAGGTACACCTGATGGTGGAGAGGTCCAGGCCGCCTTTCTTGACCCTGGTACCTAGGTGTCCCTGTTTGCCTGATGGCAATGGGGATCCAGGTTCATATGCACTGAGCCACATGGATATTCGGGAGTCAACGTAACATGGGAACCAGAAACAGTCCAGAACAGAGAACACCCATAGAGAGAGCGGACAGATAAAACATGACCCAGCTGAAAGAACACACAAGAAGCTGGGGACGCACTAAGATAAAGAATATGCTGGTTTGGAACACACAACGAACATAACAGACAGGAAGACCAAACCAGTGAGCCAGCAGCTTGCATTCAATCATAAAGAAAACCACATCAACAGCCGGCATCATGGGGACAGACTAGAGGGTTTAAATAGGAAGCTTGAATACAAATCCTCCCAAGCTGAGTGGAGGAGCCAGCCACAGTAACCCTGTGACTGCTGGAAGAAACAGAATCAGGAGACCAGACGACGCCCTGGTCTCCTGGAACTAACAGTACCCCCCTCTCTAAGGCCTCCTCTCCTCTTACCTGTCCTCTGAAAAAATTCCTGAATGAGGCGTGGCGCATTGATATTCTCAGGGGGCTCCCACTACTGCTCTTCATGCCCATAGCCCTTCCAGTCTACTAAAAAGTAGGCTTTCTCCTAACCTTCTTGGCATCTAGAAGGTGTTCTCTGCCTGGATCTGGGGGTGATATCGGTCTAGGTTTTTTTGAGAACCTATTTAGTACCAGGGGCTTGAGCAGAGAAATGAGTTAGAAATCCATAGGGAGGGAGGGAGTCTCAACCTGTAACAAGCAGATTTGATTCTTTGAATCACCTCAAACAGACCTAAAAAACATGGAGAAAATTTGTAAGCGGGTACCTTCAACCTAATATTCTTTGAGGACAGGAAGACCTTATCCTCTGGTGAAAAGTTGGGAGATGCCCTTCACTTGCGGTCGGCAAACCTCTTCATGGCCACCACCAATCTTTCAAGATTTGTCTTGGTTTCTTGCCATATCCTGGAAAAATTCTCCACCAAGGATGCAGCTGCAGGAACATCAGAGGTGGTAGAGAGGGGCAGGGAAATTCCGGGTTGCTGGCCATAGACAATAAAAAAATTGGGAGGCCTTAGTGAAGTTGCTGACGTTCTGATTGTAGGAAAATTCTGCCCATGGCAGAAGGCTGACCCAATCATCCTGATGGGTATTAATGAAGTGATGAAGGTACCCTGATAGAATTTGATTCACTCGCTCAACCTGGCCGTTGGATTGTGGGTGATAGGACGAGGAGAAGGCCAAAGATATACCTAGCAATTTGCAAATGGATCTTCTGAACTTGGACATAAACTGCACTCCTCAGTCCGAAACCATATGTTTGAGGAATCCATGAAGGCGAAAAACATGGTGAATAAACTTCTCAGCCAGCTGTCCTACGGAAGGCAGCCCAGGTAGAGGCTCAAAATGCGCCATTTTGGAGAAGCGGTCCACCACTACTCATATGACCGTGTATTTATTGGAGGGTGATAGATCCGTAATGAAATCCATGGAGATGTGTTGCCACGTGGTCTCTAGAATGGGTAATGGGCATAGCAAGCCTGTGGGTCTTGACTCTTGTTCTGGGCACAAGCGGTACAGGCCGACACAAACTCATGGATATCTTGGCCGATGGATGTCCACCAGTACTACCGACGGATGAGTTAATTGATCTTTCATTATCTGGCGTGTTCAGTTAAGTTGGACCTGTGACCCCAGACCAAAACTTCCTTCTCTTGGCCTTGGGTATGTAGGTTTTCCCATGTGGCACACTTCTTAACCAGTCGGGTGCCACGGTTATCAACCTAGCAGGATCGATGATGTGCTGAGGAGCCTCCTCTATGTCCTCAACATCGAAGGCTCTGGAAAGTGCATTTGTTTTGACGTCCTGAGCAGCGGGTCGGAAATACAGATAGAAGTCAAAGCGTGCAAAAAAACAAAAGACCATTGAGTCTGCCGAGGGTTAAGCCGCTGAGCAGTCTGCAGGTAGGTTAGATTTTAATGGTCTGTATAAATTATAACAGGATGAGTGGCTCCCTCCAAATATCACCAGAATTCCAGAGCCATTTTAATGGCCAACAACTCCCGATCCCCAGTGGAGTAGTTCCGCTCTACAGGGGTAAAAGATTTTGAAAAAAACCTACAGGTTCTTTTCTTTCCTGATGTGGCTTTTTGTAGTAAGACCGCCCCAGCCCCAGATGAAGATGAGTCGACCTCCAGAACAAAATTGTCTCTCCTCCTCAGGTTGATGTAAAACTGAGGCTGATGAGGAAGCCTCTTTAAGAGCCTGGAAGACAGATTCTGCCTGTGGAGACCAGTGCCAGGCATCAGCTCCTTTTCTAGTAAGAGCAGATATGGGCGCTGTCAGGGAGGAGAAGTGCGGTATGAACTGTCGGTAAAAATTGGCAAATCCCAAGAATCACTGCATAGCTCTGAGGCCAGAAGGGTGAGGCCAATTCAAAACCACGGAAACCTTCTCACGGTCCATCTCCAAACCCTACGTGGAGACAATGTAGCTGAGGAAAGGTAGCAAGTCTTGCTCGAAAAGGCATTTCTCTAGTTTGGCGTACAATATATTTTCTCTCAGACGCTGAAGAACGGTACAGACCTGACTTTGGTGAGTAGGAATATGCAGGGAAAAGACCAGAGTGTTGTCCAAGTAAACCACTACGCATAGATGAAGGAGATCCCAAAATATATCATTAACGAAATCCTAGCAGACGGCTGGGGCATTGACTAAACCAAAGGGCATCACAAGACATTCATAGTGCCTGTCATGGGTATTAAAGGCCATCTTCCACTCATCAATCTCTCGGATGCGGATGAGATTGTAGGTGCCACGTAGACCAAATTTGGTGAAGACCTGGAGAGGTGGATTTGCGAATAAATCCTCTCTGCAAGTTGACCTTCACATATTCGGCGGAAGCCTGCGTCTCCGGAAGAGACAGGGAAAAAACTCTGCCCCATGGTGGCATGAAACCTGGCATCAGCTCAATAGAGCAATCGTACAGACCCTGTGGTAGCAGACATTCAGCCTCTCTTTTATCGAAGACATCTGCAAAATTCTTTTAAGCCTTTGGAATGCTTTGTGGACTTAAAGGATAAGTGGGTGGTGCATACTGGATGAACAGAATGCAGACACCTGGCGTGACAAGGCTCTCCCCACTCAAGCACCTCACCTGTCTTCCAGTTTAGGGAAGGACTATGATCCCGGAGCCAGGGTAATCCCAAAAGTAGCAGGCTGGTGGCCTTCGGAAGGATCAAAAAAAGATATTGTCTCGGAGTGAAGAGTACCAACTCTCATCTCTAAGGGCTCAGTCGTCCACTGAATGTTCTGTGACAGGGGAGTACCATCCACCGTGGTGACCACCAGAGGGCTCTTTAGACACTGAATGAGAATCTGACGTTGGTCCACAAATCCTTGCTGTAAAAAATTCCCAGCGGCACCAAAATCAAGGAAGGCCATCAGAGCAACCTGGACACCAGACAGAACCAAGTTTACCGGGAGGTTCAACTGGGGAGAGGAGGCATGTTCACCTAGGGTAACCCCTCCGACTGATCTCTCCAGGACAAACTGAGATGGTTGATCTGCATGGGTTCCGGCTTGCTGGATTGGACCATGTGGGCGGAGGGTAGGGGTCTATGAACTTCAGGAGTCAACCGGCAGGTCCTTCTTTCTTGTAGGACCTCCCTGGACCTCTCCTGGAACCGCAAGTCAATCCTAGTAGCCAACACGATCAGGACATCTAAAGAAGTTGGAACTTCTCACCTGGCTAACTCAGCCTTAATATGGCTAGTAAGCCCCTCCCAGAAGGTGGCCACCAGAGCTTTGTTATTTCAGGCTAATTCCGAAGCCAGAGTGTGGAATCATATTGCATACTGGCCTACTGTCAGATCAATCTGGTGAAGTCGTAGAAGGGCGGAGGCTTGGCGAAAGGTCTCCAGAAAGAGAGTGAGGTTGTTCACCAATGGATCGTTCCGCTGCCACAGGGGATTGATCCATGCTAATGCCTGGCCGGAAAGGTGTGACATGATGAAGGTGACCTTGGCTTGGTTGGATATGAAGAGGTGTGGGAGGAGTTCAAAATGCAAGATGCACTGATTAACACAACATTGGCAAAAACCTCGGTCTCCCCGCCATATGGAACCACCTGGCAAGGGAGACAGCTGACACCAAGGTGAAGACAGGACAAATGCGAGGACTCGGTGCAAGAATGGAAAATGAGTCTTACCCGGATCTCAGATGGAGGAAGTGTCTCTGTCCTGGAGGTACTCCTGATGGTGGAGAGGTCCAGGCCACCTTTCCTGACCCTGGTCCCTAGATGTCCCTGCCTGCCTGATGGCTATGGGAATCCAGGGTCATATCCACCGAGCCACGCGAATATGCTGGAGTGAAGGTAACATGGGAACCAGAAACAGTCCAGAGCAGAAAATACACACAGAGAAAGAACAAATGAAACATGACCCAGCAGAAAGAACACACAAGAAGCTGGGGGCACTCTAAGATAAAAAAAATACGCTGGTTTGGAACACACAACGAACATAACGCAGACAGGAAGACCAAACCAGTGAGCTAGCAGTTTGCATTCAATCATAAAGGAAATGACATCCAGAGCCGACATCATGGGCACAGACTGGAGGGTTTAAATAGGAAGCCTGATTACAAATCCTCCCAAGCTGAGTGGAGGCAATGCAGTACACAGAATGGCCTGCAGGGGGCAGTAAAACAGGCATGGCTATGCTCCATTGCCTTTGTAGTCAACCTCTCTACTTTTCTTCTAGCTCTCTAAAGCTGAGAACGTTTCCACTTTCTTGCACATTCTCAGCCACATTTCCTTCAGTGTGTACATCCTTCACAATAAGCGCTTCTTCACTCTGTTTCTCACTTATAGCAGCACTGGCTTTTCATCATCCAGCATTTCAACTGAAACTGTAACCGTCTCAGCTTCCATATTGGAGACTTCAGATTGTAGATCACTCCTCTGTTCAAGCGCTGCGGGAGCTATTTGTTCAGTCCTCACTTCAGTAGCCGCATGTGCAGCCCTTTCAGTCTGTGTGACATCTAACAGAGACACATTCATCCATTTGTACAATTTCATTATCTAGTGCAGGAGTAACTTCTGTCGACTTGGCCTCAGTTGATTCTAGACTCACTTTCTTCAGCCTTTACCTTAATTAATTCTAAAGTTTTTTCTTCAATTTGCAAGACTTTAATTTTCACAAACCGTTCACCTGTAGCTCCCGGACTACCTTCTACGTATAACCTGGCATGCTTTGTTGCTTGCAACTCATTTATAAGATCCTCCAACTGGGTCTTTATTTCTTCTACTGCTGATGGAAGACGCTCTTGGGCTTTTCTTGTACCAGAGTTCTGTTTTCAGCATCCTTCTTGGTACTAACCACATCTTCCATTTCCGTACGCAGCTGCTTGTTAAGCCGTTCTACTTCAGCCTTCATTTTAAGGGTCTCTTCTAAGGTGTGTGCCACAGAGAGCGCTCCGATTTCTTCTTCACGAGTCTCTGCTACAGCACGGTCATGTTCATTGGCATCTCTTTAGCACAAATGGTGTTCTCCTCACCAAGCAACTCAAACTTCTTCTGTTTCTTCTAAGTTGAAGACAATCTGACGTTGGAGATCAAGATCCACACTAAGATCCTCTAATCCTGCTGAAGTCTAGTTTTAGTCTTCTCTAGTTTGTCATAAGCAGTGGCCTTTTCTTTATTCTGCCGATTTGTAGCTCTTAGTTCCACCTGCGTGTTCTACAACTTCTCAGACAGCTCTGCCTGTAATTTGTCACCTTTTCTTCTTGTAGCTCTTGAAGTTGAGTCTCTACCCTTTTCCTCTTGTGTTCAAAGTCACTCTTGTCTTGCAGAAGTCCCTTTACCTCATTGGTCAACCCATTACGCTCACTTTCCAGAGCCTGTTTAGCTTGCTGTAGGTGTTCAGGCAGTTCCTCCATAGCTTGAGCACGTTTCTGTTTAAGCTCCTGCACTTTATTTTCTCACCTAAGCTTTCCTTCAACTGGGTCACCTCTAACTCCTGGGCTCTCATTTGCATCCTGAGATGTTGCATCTTTTCGTGGGCTTTTGATGATATCCCTCATATTTATTTTTCTCACTTCTCAACTCTTCCGAGTCTTGCTTCCACTCAGTGGCTTGCGCATTCAGTAACAACCTGTGATCAGCTTCAGATAATCTTCTGAGGTGCTCATTCTCCTTTAACATGACCTCAACTTCTGTCTTCAACTGTGTAACTTCATTGATGGCAGCTTGACATGCATCTTCTGCAATCATTTTGCCCTTCAAAAGACTGTCCATGCTAGCTCGCATCTGCACAAGTTTCTCCTAAACTTTGTGCAATTGCTCACTTTCCTTTATATTTTGGACCTCATGATCTTCACTGACTGCATCTTCTGTCTTAAGAGAAGCAATCTTCTTTCTCTTTTCCTTCTTTGCATCTGTATTATCTGCAGTCCCAGTGAACATTTGGTTGCTACTAGCAACTACCTTAGTTTGACAGGAAGCTACATTGGCAACACCACTCTTTAGTTTGCCTTCACTCTTATTATTACATGCAGTCTTTTCGTTACTTTTACACTCTACCACTTGGAGCATACTTGAGCTAATTCCCACATGGTCTGTGGCTGAGCTTTCTCTACCAGCCTGTTCACACTGATACAGATTGCGGAGTGCTTTCACCAATTGTAGATATTTCTTACACAGGTTAATATATTTCCAACACCTTGAGCATATGAGGATTCTGTGTCAGTATCGTTAGAAAAAAATTCCTGCAACACATTTTTATCAATACCCTTCAGATATGTTTTCACCAACCACCAATGCACATTGTGCAGCTTTCACTGCACCATCCTGCAAAGCAAACATATTACACGCATCACATGTCCCTGCATTAGGTATAATGAAATCTAACGTTCGGTCCGGTGTCACCAGGAGAGCAAAATGTGATTGTTCCCAGCAAGAGAAACCGAGTAACCCTGTAGATATGAGACCTTTTAATGGCCAACAAAAATACATGATGTTAATGTGAGCTTTCGGACTTACTCCAAGTTTGATGAAGGACCCTGTGAGGTCCGAAACCTCGCATTAACATCATGTATTTTTATTGGCCATTAAAAGGTCTCATATCTACAAGATTCCGTGGTTTCTCTTGCTGGGAACAATCACATGATGTCTTTGCATTGACATTATCAGGTTTTCTTTTTGTGTCCTTTTCAGCATAATCTTTTGCACCAGACATTTCCTGTAAACCGTTTGCAACATTGTGTCTATCAGTCTTCTCAAGTCTACACTGCACCCTTTCACCAGTCCCTGGAACATTTCTCCACTCACCGACTTCTGGCCGTTCAAAACACCGCTGGGTAACGCGTCATTTTCCAAGCCCACATCTGACACCATATGTGACAATTAGGGGTTTAGTCACCTTGCAGGGTGGCCACCTTTCCTCCACCTAGCTGGGTGGTCGCACTTCAATGACCTTTATTCAGACATGAAAGGGGTAACATTCAGGAAGTCCATTTTATTTTGACACAACTAATAGTTGCAACGGTAACAACAACTATTCACGCTGCTGTTTAGTCACAGTGCAAACATGCACTAACAACTGAAAGCCTATCCGTCTGGCTTCTAACTGACATATGACGCTCTCCTATGTAACACAGTGGTCTAGCACCACTACACATCACAGCAATATCCAACAGCGTACCCAACCAGGTGTCAGTCCGGGGGCGTCCTTCCCTGTCAGACTCGTGGTGGTACCTCAGCCTGGTCTACCACAGACATCAGGCTCATATCCCAGGGAGGAGCTCCCGCAGCAGCTCTATGGCTCAGTGTGGCTGGGGGGTTTATCTCCTGCAGACTCACCCATACAGCTGTCCCTGCTGATTAGCACACAGAATGCTGGTTTTACAGCCCCCTGCAGGCCATTCTGTGTACTGCATTGCCACATTATGTATACCCAGGTATATACGTTCAGTATATTCAGACTTCTTATTAGAGCATTCGTTATTGTGATATTAAGTGTAATCTATGTCTGTACTGCTATTAACACAAATATCCCTATGAAGTTAACGCTATAGCCGTAATTGATATGTCAGTATAGTTACTGTTATTCCTGGGAAGAGATCCTTTGGTGGCTCCATCCCGGGTGCCGGCACTGATAAACTAATCTACAAGCCCATTCAGTGAGGCGGTAGGTCTCCTCGTTCCACTTTGTTCAAACAGGGTAACACACTGAAGGGCAGGAACTGCTTCGCCCAGGAGCCGCTGTGAATGGACTGGCTGTTGCTTGCTAACGCCCACATCATGCCGCACATTCCTGTTGAGCGCTTCGATGTGGGCACTGAATGCAGCAGGAGAGGCCGGTTGCAGTTTGGTGAAGAAGAAGCTGCTGAGCCAAACATGCAGGAACCGCTCTCCTCTACACTGTGGAGTACAGGGCGGGGGGGGGGGGTGTTTGGCCTCAATTCCCACCCCCAACCCTGCTGATGTGTGCAAAAGAGTAGAGCATGCTCTATTCTGTGAGCATTTGTGCATCAAAGTGCCCCATAGAAGTCTACGGAGGGTGCGCAAATGTGCAGGCAATGTGGAAGGGGATGTGCAAAATACAGCGCAGATCACAGAACCAGACAGCGAAGAGGAAATCTCATCAGCCGCGCTGGGAAAGGTTTATCGTGGACCGGATAGTAAAAGCTTGGTGACAGGATCCCTTTAAGTGCAGCACACCCAATGCCAACCTGTATCACTGCTTGCGGGTGTGCCCAATCACAGAGTCACACTTATACCACCACACGCCTGGCGACTCTGTCCGCAAGCACCCACATGGGTCATCTTTGGGTCAGATATTGCTGTTGTGGGAGGGAAGGGGTGCAAATTGTTGCATTTTATACCTGCAACAAGATTGGCCGCCCTCCTCCGCACGGGGCTGCAGCCAACCGCACCCCTTTTAGCTTATTCCTTGAGAAATTAGCCTTTTTATTCCAAATGGACTGGACTGAAGCGTCAACTTTTAAGGAAAAAATGGAATCTTTGCCACGTGGGAAAGCTCCATCCAGGCGCCATAAACAGAACAAATATTACTGGGAGGATCACTTCTCTGAAGAAGGGGTGTGGGGGTCGCATCCATATCACCAATCCCCGGACGGACTTTATTTGCTTAGTTCTCATTTTTTCCTATCGGCTCCCGTGAAGGCGGTTAGAGGGAAGGAGTACAGGATATTGGCGGCATGATGGCTGGTCTGACTCTACTCTTGCCTTAGTTCTGCTTTGTTCTGCGTCCGTCCGCCAGTCAGTTCATGTAATAATGAGGATTTCATCCTTCGGTTCATCTGATGATGTCTGATGCGCCTCTAGTTTTCCAACTGCCTATGTTTTCTATTACATATCAAGTAGTGAAAGTACCGGACTTTCATCCCGTAATGCAAGCAACAGACTATATTTGTGGAATCCGTCTTTACTGTATGCAGAATATGCGCAAACAAATATGCCGTTCCTTTGTTTTTGATGAATCTTATGAAAAGTTAATAAACACATTTTTTTAAAGATGGGCATCCTGACCCTTCCATGGCCGTTGGGCCCCTCAAGCGCCAGGGCGCGGGGTGCCTGCCACACAAGGACTATTATTCTGATGAGTGTGTTCAGGGCACGTTCCGGGCGTGAGTGTTCGCAGCGAGATAATGTTAACCGCTTATCTCTGCTTATGTAACGATTTTTTGGAAACGCTCGCTGTTTGCACATCTCCAAAGAAAGAAAAACACACGTGATTTCTAATAACGCCCGTCCGGCATCTGTAATAACAGGTGAGTCATCGTGGCGTGATTCCGTATGATTTACTCAACAGAAAGTGAGCTCGAAAATACCTTCGCTGCCGGATACGGTCAGCCGTCACATCAGTCAATCGCCATTAGTCGAGGGAAATATCCAGTCTCTTCCAGTAACTCACAACTCTCAGAATGTTTTTTAAGGTGAAGTCACAGGAACCAGCTGCGAAAAATATTTTTGTAACTGGAGAATTTTTGGAAACACTCGCTCCTTTCTGGACTCGCCCTTTACTGGTGGGGAGAATACGGGAAATAGGGAAGGGGCAACGGGGAGACATTAAAGGGGCTTTATGGGATATAAGATTGAAGGTCATCAGGGGTTATCTGTGGGGTCCAACCCTGAGAAGCCCAACAGTCATCTGAAGGAAAGGAAATTGGAGGGAAATGGAATTTAGAATAATGGCTGCTAGTTTTGATACAACTTATATGGAGATTTCTAAGATATCCAAATTTTAAAGGAATACTGCTTTTGATTCCATCGCTGGAGGGCTCGTTTCCATCATTTTTTTAATGTTTTTTTTAAGGGGTTGTCCTACTTGCTGTTTTGCTGAAGAAAGCAGAGAGCGCAGTACATTGTGCAGTGGCCTGGGTAGGTACTGCAGGCTGAGTGCTATTGAAGTGAATGGAGGCCACTGGCATAACTACAGGGGATGCGGTTGCACCCGGGCCCAGGAGTCTTGGAGGCCCATAAGGCTTCTCTTCTCCATATAGGGAGCCCAGTACTAGGAATAAAGCATTATAGATGGGGTCCCTGTTACAGGTTTTGTATTGGGTCCCAAAAGCTTCAAGTTGCGTCTCTGATGCAGGCCACTCTGCAATGCACTGTCAAATAAGAAAAGCAGCGCTGCATCGGGTGGCACAGTATAAAAAAGGCTAAGAAACAAGCCGGATATTGGTATCTGAAGCAGCTGTACTCGCGGCACAACGTGCTGAAGAACCTGTCGAATACTGGCTGCAGCCTCCCCGATGGAGGGAGAGCGGTAATGTCTAACAGTTCAGTAATGCGGGAAGAAGGGAACAAAATACTGCGGATGAGGAAAGTCCTTTATAAAGCCCACCACCGCCCCACCACCGCCCCACCACTGCCCACGCTCCCCCGGTGTTCCTTGACCTCCATCTTACCCACAATCCAGACAATTCAATTCGCACTATAACATACTTCCAATGTTTAAGTCTTCGCCTTGGGCAACTTAAGCGGGTAAGAAGAAATTGCTCAGATAACAAAGATTTTCAGCAGCAAGCAAGTATTCTTAATGACCGTTTTGGGCAAAAGCAGCATCCTAAAGGCTTGATAAAGAATGGCCATAAAAGGAGGCATCATTCTTAGGCTGGCTGCTTGCAAACGTTCCATCTTCTGTCGATGGCCGGCCTTTTAACCACAACTTCATTCCGGGGTTTGACTACAACTATTTGCTCAGCGACCTCTTGCTTGCCGCCTTAACATCACCTGGATCTCTGAAATCCCATTCCGTAAGTCCATCACTTTATGACCTCTCAGCCCCAGACGATTTGCTACCATCTTTGGTTGGTTTATGCAATGTGGTACAAATCCCTGTCTATGCGCCTCAATATTGCGTATAAACGCAGGTCTTTCGCGCTCGCGGTCACCTCAGGATCCTTCACAATGCAGCCCTTATTGAACAGAGGGTCTGCTTTTGTAAGTAATTTGATTGAATGTTCCTGTGGACTTCAGGAAGTGAGCCGGACTCCATCTTTTATGTGTTTATTCCCATGACTCCGTCTCTCATGTGACACATTTTTTATTGCTGCATCTCCTGTTTTCATTTGTAGTTATCAGGACTCCGATAAGAATGCCTTTATTTCTCTAGTTTCTTGTTTGGTCAGTCCACCTACTGTTATCTAACGGCCGAGCTGAGTGCACCAAAGTGAGGGAGACCACAGGGTTTACAGAAGGGTTGTCACGGGTGGCTCTGTGGTTGCTCCCGACAGTGGCGCTAAGGGTGCTCTGCTCGGGGTTTGTGCAGTAGCCCAAAGAATGTCGTGACACCGTTACTCCAACTGGGACCCTCGGGATGGAAAGCCGATGAAATAACTGAGACGAGTCCGGTAGCTTGTGGTAGTAATCTGGGAGTATGCAGATTTACTAAGCTGATATTTGTAACAGTTGAAAATACAGAATTCCAGATGCAGTGCTTGTTACAAGGAGAGATAGCAGTATACAGTAAATTGAACACGATGGAGATAATAGCAATAGTGACTTGAATAACAATTTACTTCAACGCTCTCTCCTGTATCTAGCTGAACCTGATGTTGTAAGCCAATTCCCCACTAGCTGCTTTAGCTGGAGGCATAAATAGATTTAACAAAGTGTAGATGAAGCAGAGTGTAAGGTGGTCGCTAGACTAATCCTGGCTTTGAGTTTCACCAGGTAACTTTAGACTCACTGTTTTGTAGAAGCTTAGAATAGATTCTAGAATAGAATCAACCTTAGAATAGATTCTCCTCCTCTCTGCTGTGGAACACCAAGGGAGCAGAATGAGACCTCACTCAACCTTGGGAAGACTGTTAGGAGTTGGCTGTATCCCTCTCTCCGCCCCTGGCTGGAGGATTTTGTTTAAAGGTCGGGCAGAGATTTACAATCACTGTCAGTTATTGGTTTCCCTCAGTGTGCTAGCTAGTCTGCCTCTGTTGGTCTCCTGCTCTTGTCAGCTTGTCTGCTATACCTTACTATTATCCGCCAGGTTTTTCCATCTGCCTCAGTTCTGCTTAGTATTGTTCATGTTGGTTATTTACATCTGCCTTTTCTGTCTGTATTCTACTCTTTCCATCCAGGTACGCCAGCGTCCCTTTTTCGGTCCCTAGTGAGAGTAGGGACCGCCGCCCAGTTGCCCGCCTGGGGTTAGCCAGGAGTGGAGGCAAGCAGGCAGGGACAGGGTGGTGGGTGAGATCTAGGGCACCCGGGCTGGCGTATCAAGGGTGTATGCCATAACATAATAACTGGCCCTTAAAATTGCTCTCCAATGGAGGCCATGAGTGCCCTCACAAGTCAGCTGCAGGGTTTAGTGGTCGTGATCCAAGACCTGTCCAGTCGTATGGTGGCCCAGGAGCAGCAGGAGTAAGTGCATGTTTCTACCGCCCCTTCTATTCCTGAGCCCAAGTGTCTGCTTCCTGAGGTATTTTCAGGGGAGAGGAGCAAGTTTTTTGTTTTTCAGCAGGCATGTAGATTGTACTTTCGGATGTGGCCTCGCTCATCCGGCTCAGAGTCCCAGAAAGTGGGATTGATTATGTCCTTACTTCAGGGCCCCCCCCAGACATGGGCCTACTCCTGAAAGACAGAGCATTAATAAACCCTGGTTATTGGTTTGTTGGTCTACGGCCGTCGTGTGTGTGTGTTACGAGTGCTTCAAAACTAAAACGTCCAGCAGGATGTAATGAAGAAGTCAGTGGAAGGATAATTATCTCCGGGTCCGACTCGGCAGCTCCATGCAGTCCGGATGAGACACAAAGCAGAGGACGCAGTTCTGGTGGATCCAGATCCCGGCGGTGACTTCCTCAGTGCCCCCCGTGTAGCACCACAATGTCATTATTATTTGATTGCATTAGTTTACACGTCCGTAATTTCCTATTCATTACACAATTATATCATCATGTGTGCCGAAGTCTAAAAGGGAACACGATTCATCAAAAATACATCATGAAATCAGATACACATGAGGTTCTAAAAATCATCTTATATGCTACTTCAACTCTGTGAGTTAGGCTTCTTATCCACGAGCGTATATTGGCCCGCTGTTTTCACGGCCGGCTGTTATACGCTGTGATCTGATGCATTGGAATTCAATGCATCAGATCACATGGCCGTATTCCTGAGACGTCAAAGCGCTCGGCCAGGCCAATATAGCACCGGGCATTTTTACGTCAGGCCCAAAAGAGAGCCCTGAAACTATTTGGACCGGAATACTTCGGGCGCTGCATGGTCTCCTATGGCTCCTATAGTTCATCCCAAAGATGGTGAGATTGAGATCCAGAGTTTGCAGAAGTTCTGCTCCTGCACACTGCGTGCCGTATGACTTGATGCTCACTCAGACACAGAGCTGTACCAAAGTATTGCCACAGGGTAGGTGATGCCACATTGTCTGGAGGGTCTCTGTCCCCGTTGGTGTTGAGGGTGGAACCCCCACACACCATAACAGACCTTCCTCCAAACTTCACTGTTGGGATGATGCAGTCATGTAGAAACCGTTCTCCAGACAACCGCCACACACAAGTGCCACCATCCGATTGGAAGATGGTGTACCATGATTCATCCACAACACTTGCTTCCACTCACTTACAGTCCGGCGCTCCAAGCCCCATTCAATGCTGTGATGTTGCATGCAATACTTTGGTACAGCTCTGTGTCTCCACCAACATGAGTGAGCATCATCTATGGTGACCTTTCACATGCAGTTTCCTACGGATAGTTCTGGTACTACCGGTAATAGATGTCCAAATGGCCTGTGAGACCTCCTGAGCCAACGCAAATGCTGTGCGTGATTCCTTTACAGCTCGTACGAGCCCGGGACCTACTGTACTCCAGTCAGTAGCTCTCCCTGCTGAGCCATCCAGCTCTTGGACAGTTTCCCTGCATGACTCTTTGACTTGTTCCCAGATTCTTCAAACCCGGTCCCTGTTGTAGCTCTGCCCGGATCCTGATTAGGCAAACTATTAAAGCCTGGCCCTGCCACTCCCTCATTGCCTGATTATTGTGCTCCACAGCCGTAGTCAAGCTACATTACCAGCCTGCTCTGCTACAAATGAACTTTATACCTCATGCTCATACATCACCTGACCGCACAGGATTGGTGGGGACCTATACTTTTGTCAACTTATAGTATATGTCTCCATGGTTACAGATTACAAACAAGCCCTATTTAGTCTGATCCTGCATCTGTGTGCCGCTCCCTTCTGTTAGGGACAGAGTATCAATGAGGGAATCTGAAGGACTCATCTATGAATTATTAACGCAGATGATTCTGCTTTAAGTGGAGCTTCCCTTTAAGTAATAGCTTCGCAGTAAATGTCTTCTACACAATATCCAGTCGAGTCCTTGATGTTACTGCATAATGGAATGGCTGCAGAAAGCTCCAGTAGAGGCGGGATGGAGACACCAAGCAAAATTCACATCCCAGCATGAAACTTTCATAATACAAGGAGAATGAATGATATTTTACAAGGAGCTTCTCTGAGTGGAACAAGAGAAACAGTTGTAAGAGCGAAATCTCCTACCAAGACTTGAAATATACTGAAATAAAACGGCAGTGTATTATCTATCCATCTCATATTCAGCAGTGCAGCTGGAGGATGGGGGGCAGGCGGGGCATGTGCCCCAGGTGCAGTCAGCGCTCAGGGGGGAGGGGGCGCCAAACTACCAGAACAGAGATGGTTCTGCAGAAAAAGGATATTACAGTGTTGGACAAACTGAGCTTGGTTTGGTATCATTTAAAACCAAAGTGCTATAAAATACTACATTTATATGGCATGTGTAATTCCATTAACTCATTACTGACCGCCAATACACCTTTTTACTGACCTCACTAATGGGCTTTATATCTGCACTGTAGCAAGCGGGGTGCACTCGCCTGCGGATCGTCAACTCTCAGACCAGAATGGGCACTGACCATGTAGAAATATTCTCTGCAGACACGGATTTCCTTTAAACATGGCTCCTGCCAGTCTTCATTCACAGTACCACCAACATAAACAGAGTCCATATAACGTTCAATAAAACATGAAAGTCCACATACACACCCTACCTGGGTGTTAAGGTTAGGGTGGTCACCACTGTCGGTCTCTGGCCTGTCCTAGGCCACCGGCCTGCAGCACCTCAGCTCTGCTACACAGGTCCGCTCTGGCTCTCTCAGCCAACATCTCCCTAGGTATAGCAGGAATGTACCCTTATATCCAACTTCCTGACCCCACCTATGGGTGTTTTCCCTTTTCTGTCTGTTGCCCCCTACAGGCCATTCTCTGTAGTGCACCTCTACAGCACATAAATCTTTTTAAGCCGGTGGATTGGTTGACTCCTTGCTGTAACTACCAGCAGTGGAGAAACCTCAGATCCTGGCATTTAAACCCATTGCAGATGATAGGGGAAGAGGGCTCATTTTATCATCCATCAACACCCCGCATTGTGATCACAGAGTGACAATGGGTTTCCATGGTAGCTGGAAACCTAACAAAAGCCTCCATGTCTGCCATGTAACTCAGCTTATTCAGCCCTGCCTCCTGGAGTCTAATAGGCTGCTGCCATTGGCTTAGTAGCATGCACTACATAGGTAATGCAGTGTACTATCCTATATGATCGCATCTTCAAGTCGCCTTCAGGGACTAAAAAGTGGTGTAACACAATTCAATAAAGTTTAATTTAAAGAAAAAAAATAAGCATTTTTCCTTACAAAAAAATGGATAAAATACCCCAAAATTGTTCATGAAAACAAGATATAATCGGTATTAACTAGAGATGAGCGAGCACCAAAATGCTCGGGTGCTCGTTACTTGGGACGAAATTTTCGCGATGCTCGAGGGTTCGTTTCGAGTAACGAACCCCATTGAAGTCAATGGGCGACCAGAACATTTTTGTATTTCGCCGATGCTCGCTAAGGTTTTCATTTGTGAAAATCTGGGCAATTCAAGAAAGTGATGGGAACGACACAGCAACGGATAGGGCAGGCGAGGGGCTACATGTTGGGCTGCATCTCAAGTTCCCAGGTCCCACTATTAAGCCACAATAGCGGCAAGAGTGGGCCCACCCCCCCTCCCAACAATTTTTACTTCTGAAAAGCCCTCATTAGCAATGCATACCTTAGCTAAGCACCACACTACCTCCAACAAAGCACAATCACTGCCTGCATGACACTCCGCTGCCACTTCTCCTGGGTTACATGCTACCCAACCCCCCTGCACGACCCAGTGTCCACAGCGCACACCAAACTGTCCCTGCGCAGCCTTCAGCTGCCCTCATGCCACACCACCCTCATGTCTATTTATAAGTGTGTCTGCCATGAGGAGGAACCGCAGGCACATACTGCAGAGGGTTGGCACGGCTAGGCAGCGACCCTCTTTAAAAAGGGCGGGGCGATAGCCCACAATGCTGTACAGAAGCAATGAGAAATATCCTGTGCCACCGCCATCAGGAGCTGCACACGTGGGCATAGCAATGGGGAATCTATGTGCCACACACTATTCATTCTGTCAAGGTGTCTGCATGCCCCAGTCAGACCGCGTTTTTTTATAAATAGTCACAGGCAGGTACAACTCCGCAATGGGAATTCCGTGTGCACCCACAGCATGGGTGGCTCCCTGGAACCCACCGGCTGTACATAAATGTATCCCATTGCAGTGCCCATCACAGCTGAGGTAACGTCCGATTAAATGCAGGTGGGCTTCGGCCCACACTGCATGCCCCAGTCAGACTGGGGTTCTTTAGAAGTGGACACATGCAGTTACAACTCCGTGTGGACCGACAGCATGGGTGGGTGCTAGGAAGCCACCGGCGGTACATAAATATATCCCATTGCAGTGCCCAGCACAGCTGATGTAACGTCAGCTTTAATGCAGGTGGGCAAAAAATTACTAGGATTACACTGCAGGCGAGGGCCCAAAAAAATTGGTGTATCAACAGTACTAATGTACGTCAGAAAAATTGCCCATGCCCAACCAAGAGGGCAGGTGAAACCCATTAATCGCTTTGGTTAATGTGGCTTAATTTGTAGCTAGGCCTGGAGGCAGCCCAGTTAAAATAAAAAATTGGTTCAGGTGAAAGTTTCAACGCTTTAATGAGAATTGAAATGTATAAACATTGTTTACTAAAATTATATGACTGAGCCTTGTGGGCCTAAGAAAGGAGGCGGAGCAGGAGGAGGAGGAGGAATATTATACACAGATAGATGAAGCTAAAAGGTCCCCGTTTTTGATGGTGATAGAGAACGATGCTTCCATCCGCGGGTGCAGCCTACGTATTGCTTAGGTATCGCTGCTGTCCGCTGGTGGAGAAGAGAAGTCTGGGGAAATCCAGGCTTTGTTCATCTTGATGAGTGTAAGCCTGTCGGCACTGTCGGTTGACAGGCGGGTACGCTTATCTGTGATGATTCCCCCAGCCACACTAAACACCCTCTCCGACAAGACGCTAGCCGCAGGACAAGCAAGCACCTCCAGGGCATACAGCGCTAGTTCAGGCCACGTGTCCAGCTTCGACACCCAGTAGTTGTAGGGGGCAGAGGCGTCACCGAGGACGGTCGTGCGATCGGCTACGTACTCCCTCACCATCCTTTTACAGCTGTCAAAGGCCTTAGAGAGTGTTCCCCTGCCTGCGCTGTACATGCTGCCTGATCTCCGTGCCTCCCCTGCTACCTGGCCCTCGGAACTGCGCCTTCAGCCACTAGCGCTGTCGGATGGGAATTTTACCATCAGTTTGTCCGCCAGGGTCCTGTGGTATAGCATCACTCTCGAACCCCTTTCCTCTTCGGGTATGAGAGTGGAAAGGTTCTCCTTATACCGTGGGTCGAGCAGTGTGTACACCCAGTAATCCGTAGTGGCCAGAATGCGTGTAACGCGAGGGTCACGAGAAAGGCATCCTAACATGAAGTCAGCCATGTGTGCCAGGGTACCTGTACGCAACACATGGCTGTCCTCACTAGGAAGATCACTTTCAGGATCCTCCTCCTCCTCCTCCTCAGGCCATACACGCTGAAAGGATGACAGGCAAGCAGCATGGGTACCCTCAGCAGTGGGCCAAGCTGTCTCTTCCCCCTCCTCCTCATCCTCCTCATGCTCCTCCTCCTCCTCCTCAACGCGCTGAGATATAGACAGGAGGGTGCTCTGACTATCCAGCGACATACTGTCTTCCCCCGGCTCTGTTTCCGAGCGCAAAGCGTCTGCCTTTATGCTTTGCAGGGAACTTCTCAAGAGGCATCGAAGAGGAATGGTGACGCTAATGATTGCAGCATCGCCGCTCACCATCTGGGTAGACTCCTCAAAGTTTCCAAGGACCTGGCAGATGTCTGCCAACCAGGCCCACTCTTCTGTAAAGAATTGAGGAGGCTGACTCCCACTGCGCCGCCCATGTTGGAGTTGGTATTCCACTATAGCTCTACGCTGCTCATAGTGCCTGGCCAACATGTGGAGCATAGAGTTCCACCGTGTGGGTACGTCGCACAGCAGTCGGTGCACTGGCAGATGAAACCGATGTTGCAGGGTGCGCAGGGTGGCAGCGTCCGTGTGGGACTTGCGGAAATGTGCGCAGAGCCGGCGCACCTTTCCGAGCAGGTCTGACAAGCGTGGGTAGCTTTTCAGAAAGCGCTGAACCACCAAATTAAAGATGTGGGCCAGGCATGGCACGTGCGTGAGGCTGCCGAGCTGCAGAGCCGCCACCAGGTTACGGCCGTTGTCACACACGACCATGCCCGGTTGGAGGCTCAGCGGCGCAAGCCAGCGGTCGGTCTGCTCTGTCAGACCCTGCAGCAGTTCGTGGGCCGTGTGCCTCTTCTCTCCTAAGCTGAGTAGTTTCAGCACGGCCTGCTGACGCTTGTCCACCACTGTGCTGCCGTGCCGCGCGACACCGACTGCTGGCGACGTGCTGCTGCTGACACATCTTGATTGCGAGACAGAGGTTGCGTAGGAGGAGGAGGAGGAGGAGGGTGGTTTAGTGGAGGAAGCATACACCGCCGCAGACACCACCACCGAGCTGGGGCCCACAATTCTGGGGGTGGGTAGGACGTGAGCAGTCCCAGGCTCTGACTCTGTCCCAGCCTCCACTAAATTCACCCAATGTGCCGTCAGGGAGATATAGTGGCCCTGCCCGCCTGTGCTTGTCCACGTGTCCGTTGTTAAGTGGACCTTGGCAGTAACCGCATTGGTGAGGGCGCGTACAATGTTGCGGGAGACGTGGTCGTGCAGGCCTGGGACGGCACATCGGGAAAAGTAGTGGCTACTGGGAACTGAGTAGCGCGGGGCCGCCATCATACCTTTGAAAGCCTCTGTTTCCACAACCCTATACGGCAGCATCTCCAGGCTGATAAATTTGGCTATGTGCACGTTTAACGCTTGAGCGTGCGGGTGCGTGGCGGCGTACTTGCGCTTGCGCTCCAACACTTGCGCTAGCGATGGCTGGACGGTGCGCTGACAGACATTGGTGGCTGGGGCCAAGGACAGCGGAAGTGAGGGTGTGGGTGCAGGCCGGGAGACGGTAGTGCCTGTGTCCTGAGAGGGGGGTTGGATCTCAGTGGCAGGTTGGGGCACAGGGGGAGAGGCAGCGGTGAAAACCGGAGGCAGTGAACGGCCTTCGTCCCACCTTGTGGGGTGCTTGGCCATCATATGTCTGCACATGCTGGTGGTGGTGAGGTTGGTGGTGGTGGCTCCCCGGCTGATCTTGGCGCGACACAGGTTGCACACCACTGTTCGGCGCTCGTCTGCACTCTCAGTGAAAAACTGCCAGACCTTTGAGCACCTCGGCCTCTGCAGGGTGGCATGGCGCGAGGGGGCGCTTTGGGAAACAGTTGGTGGATTATTCGGTCTGGCCCTGCCTCTACCCCTGGACACCGCACTGCCTCTTCCAACCTGCCCTGCTGCTGCACTTGCCCCCCCCCCTCTGAAGACCTGTCCTCAGTAGGCTTAGCAAACCAGGGGTCAGTCACCTCATCGTCCTGCTGCTCTTCCTCCGAATCCTCTGTGCGCTTCTCCCTCGGACTTACTGCAATTACTACTACCTGAGTGATAGATAACTGTGTCTCATCGTCGTCATCCTCCTCACCCACTGAAAGCTCTTGAGACAGTTGCCGGAAGTCCCCAGCCTCATCCCCCGGACCCCGGGAACTTTCCAAAGGTTGGGCATCGGTCACGACAAACTCCTCCGGTGGGAGAGGAACCATTGCTGGCCAATCTGGGCAGGGGCCCGAGAACAGTTCCTGGGAGTCTGCCTGCTCCTCAGAACGTGTTATTGTAATGGAGTGAGGAGGCTGGGAGGAAGGAGGAACAGCAGCCAGAGGATTCAGAGTTGCAGCAGTGGACGGCGCAGAACTCTGGGTGGTCGATAGATTGCTTGATGCACTTTCTGCCATCCACGACAGGACCTGCTCACACTGCTCATTTTCTAATAAAGGTCTACCGCGTGGACCCATTAATTGTGAGATGAATGTGGGGACGCCAGAAACGTGCCTCTCTCCTAATCCCACAGCAGTCGGCTGCGACACACCTGGATCAGGAGCTCGGCCTGTGCCCACACCCTGACTTGGGCCTCCGCGTCCTTGCCCGCGTCCACGTCCTCTAGGCCTACCCCTACCCCTCAGCATGCTGTATTACCAGTAGTGCAGAAACAGAACGCTGTAATTAAATGTGCCGCTTATTGGCCTGTGGTTGGAGGCTGACTTCGCTTACGGAACGCACAGCAGAGCCAGGAAACAATTTTGCGCAAGCCTGTAGTGAGACGTAGGTGCGTATGACTGAGCTAGTGGAATTCACAGCGCAGAAGCAGTCAAGTGTCCAAAGGCCACTAGTAGGCCTTAAGTATTTTGCTTCTATTTTTTTAAAGGCTGAGCTGAGATAGCAGACAGATACTGTAGGCAGCGTATATATGTATACTGTTTCCCTCTGGACGGGATGACGGCGGTGATGTAACGGGCAACGCAGAGCCAGGAAACAATTTTGCGCAAGCCTGCTGTAACACTTAGCTGCGTATTAATTAGGACTACTACCCCCAGCAGAGACGCAGTACACTCAAGACGGTCACAGGCAGCCCAAAGATAGTATTTTTCCCAAATTTGTTTGAAAAATCCCACTGCCTATATAGACAGTGTCAGGACTCGGGGTCCGGGAAACTGGAGGTCCCTGAAAATACCCGCAACCCCTGTCCCTTCCTACTTGCCCCCCTGGGCTAAGCCCCAGGGCGACAACTGGGCGACGGTCCCTACACTCACTAAGGAAGGGGGACACTGGGACAAAACAAACAGACAGACACTGGAACAAACAACAGCAAGGAGAGTCAGACAATCCGGGTCAGCAACGAGAGCGTACGCAGTACAAGAGGGTCAGGCAAAGGCAACGTCAGGTCAACAGGCAGAGAGTCAGTATCAGGAGTCAGAAATAGGAAGTACGCTGGTGTAGCAGGAAATCCAAACTAACACTGGCACTGGTCTGCAGACACCAGCAGGTTTAAATGCTGTCAGAGCTCCCGCCCCAGCAGCTGATTGGGGCGGGGAGCCTGACAGCAGCTGAGTGCACAGCAGCACTGGGGAACCCACCTCCCAGCCCTGCAGAAGGCAGGGAAGGAGACACATGTCCGGTTGCTATGATACCTAGGACGCGGCGCGGGGCAACACCCACCGCGTCCCTAGCAACCCAGCGGCGAGGCAGAGCTCTGCGGCCAGAGGAAGTGACGAGGACCGGGGTCCCCCTGCGCCGCACAGCAGCCGCACGTGTGACAGGACCGGCGGTGCGGGCACGACGGACCCGCGAACCACCAGTCCTTACAGACAGTATATCTCTTTCACCTTTCCCACTGTCCCTGCCTCACCACTACTATTAGTAAGAAGTAGAAAAATCTTTATAAACTTGGAGTTGCAGAAATCGTGATCATCCAGATAAGAAAGTTATCAGGTTATTTTTACGGAATGGTGAACGCTGTAAAATCAAAACCCCCAAAACAATGGCGGAATTTCTGGACATTTTTTCCTCATCTGCAGCACATTATAAGTACCCCAGAGTGGTCAAATTAAAAAATGCTAATTGTCCCACTACAAACAAGCCCTCCTTCAACTATGTTAATGAGTTATGAGTATGATGATCAAAAATCACTTGGTCTCTAATTCACAAATAGGCTGGTCTCTAAGGGGCCAAAAAAAAAGAAGATGCCAAAAATGCAGGTTTTTGGTTCACTTCGCTTTTCCAGAACAGGAATAAAAAGTAATAAAAAAACAAGCCCTCATGCAGCCCGTGTGAGGCAGGACCCTAAGGAGTCTCCTCTGTTGTCGTTTTACAGGCTCTCAGTCTTCTCTGGCCTTCACTTCTACATTGAGGAACATTTTTCTGAAATTGTTCCACAATTGTAGATGCCGTTGTAGATACAGTTTGGTGAACCTCCGACCATCTTTGCTTCTGAGAGACTCGGCCTCTCTATCATGCTGTTTTTATACACAGTCATGTAACTTGGTAGAAAATTGACTCTTCAGCTGTTTCTCCAGCCTTTTGTTACCCCTCTCCCAACTTTTGTGAGATGTGTTGCTGCCATCAATTTCTAAATTATGTATTTTTTTTTTAATAAATTGGAAAAAATCTCTCCCTTTCCCTTTCTGATGTGTTCTGTTGCAAACAAGATATGCTTATTTGAGATTTCAAAATCTTTGCACTCTTTTTTTTTCTCAACATTTATTTACAATATAAACAGCTTCCTAACTTTTTGGAACTGGGGTTTTAAGCATTTACTGTGTCACAGCTACTGAAATTGCATCTACACTGCTCAGTACTGCTGCATAATGTCCTCTATGCTGCTGCTACATATGAGGGTGTGCTACAGATACATGGAGAATAGGAGATCCTGCTCTCTAGACTCTCTCTCAGCTCTTAAATATGATATGTCCGAGACACGTTATGACATTTTTGGGGTTGTATATTTGTTATCTCCTTGGGTTACCCCCGTCGTTGATGAAGGGTCATTGGAGTCGTATGTTGAAATTCCCCTAGGTGGTTTGTATTTTCCTTGGCTGGCCCATCTAGTTGAGAGGGGCTTTGTATATTTCTATCCCTACTCTCACTAGTTGCTGATTATTCATCTCTTGTGGTTGAAGTTTTACCTGTGGGGTCTTTTATTTAGTGTTCTTATGGATCCCATTGAGTTATTGGTTAATAAGCTTAAGTCTCTGTTACTGGAGGTGGCTAATATTAAGCCACAAATGGTTTGGCCGGTCCTTTGTAAGGAGCCTAAATTAGATTTGCCTAACCTGGCAACAGGTAGGAGCTTATCATTTTCATGAGGCCTGCAGGTTGTATTTTAATCTCCGTCCCTCGTCCTCCGGTAATGAGTCCCAAAGGTTGGGGATCCTTATACCCTGCTTACAGGGATACCATCAGGCTTGGGCTTTTTCTTTACCATCATCCTCTAAGATGCTCTAATCTGTGGACAATTTTTCTTCTTCATTAAGGTTTTACTTTGATTATCCCGATAGGATCACTCTTTTTCAAAATAAAGTTAGTAAGTTCTGGCCGAGGAGGTTGCCTGTAGAAGACTTCTGTGCAGAGTTTCTTCGGTGGGCTACAGAGACCCAATGCAACGGGCCGACGCTAAAAAGTCATTTATGTTTTGGATTCTTATCTGACAAAATTAAGGATTTAATGATTCAGTATCCCATTCCTAAAACTCTCAATGAAGCTTTGACTTTGGCCATCTTTATTGGTCATTGGGTAAGAGAGAGAGAATAAGTGAGTGTTTAGAGGTCAAGTCTTTGGTGACCTCACATTCAGAGGAACCCATGCATTTGGGTGCACTGTCCATGAAGAATAAATGCTAGGGGAAATGTTGGTTCGAGAGCCACTGCTTTTATTATGGCCGGACAAGACCATTTTTTTAGGTGTGCCCATTTTGGAGCTGTTAGCCAGAGAAATTAACTGGCCTGAAGGTTAAGGGGGAGATTCCTCCGAATTCACAAACTGCTTGCAATAATCTTCCAGGGTGGTTCTTCCTGCTGTGATAATTCTGAATATAGTGACTTTATATTTGGATAGGGGTGCTGGGATTAATTTGATCCACCAAGATGTGGCGAAACAGTTTGGATTATTCTTGAAACCTTTATATTATCCCATTCCTGTTTCAGCCATCAATTCTACTTCAAGATATTTGGAAGTTTGTATTCCTGATGATCGACTGTATCCTCTGCCAGAAATGGAAAGGTTCAATTTGCTCTGCAAACACACTACCAGGTGCAGACTGCCGGTCTGATCACCAATACTCCTTATAGCCAAAGTCAGGGTCAGACTATGCAAGCTCAAGCATCCTGCCATACAGAGGAAATTTGATGTCAGCAAGATCCCTGCACAATACGCAGTCAAGGTGAGAAACAGGTTTGACTCGCTCATGCAGGAAAGTGGAGACTCAAACAAATTGTGGATAGAGATAAAGGGAAAGGTCACTGAAATCGCTCAAGAACACCTGCCGTGCCAGAAGGCAGTTAGCAGTGGGAGCTGGCTAATTGCAACCACTCTTCAGATTGCTGATACAAGGAGAGAGACTAAAGCCCCATTTAGAGGGGACGAATGTTGGGCAAACGATGGCCGACACTCGTCCCCACAAGTACCGGCTCACGTGCTTTTGCACAGAAGCAGGTATCGTTGCTTCACAGCAGGGTGGCTGCTGAAAATTTCTCTCCTCGTGCTCCCCCACTGCTCTCCATTGACATAACATAGCGGTCATTCAGTACTGAACGGCTGCTATTTACAATCATCGTTCAGAAATTCTGAATGATGAGCGATGAGTGTAAATAGCAGCTGCTCAATAGTGAATGGCCGCTATGTTATGTCAATGGAGAGGAGCGGGGGAGAGCGAGGAGAGAAATCTCCTGCAGCCGCCCTGCTGTGAAGCAACGATAACCACATGTGAGCCGGTACTTCTGGGGATGGGTGTTGGGCATCGTTTGTCTGACATTTGTCCTGTCTAAGTGGGCCTTAAGGCTAAGGAAAGGCTAGAGAATTTGACTCAATGCTAAATTCCAAAGAGAAGCCAGGAAAGACAAGAACAAATTCCTGAATGCCCAATGCATGAGCGTTATATTAGCCTACAAGAAGGGTCGCACCAGGGAATTATTTGCAACTGTGAAACAGGTGAAAAAACCTTTCTCCGCCCACCAAGCAGCCATCAAGAACCATGACTAGAATGAAGTTAGTGACCAGCAGAAGATCAAGAAGAGATGGAAACAATATACAGGCTATATATAAACAGAGATATGGTTAGATAACACTAAGCTAATTTAAATAATTTCAAGTCTCCAGGTCCAAATGAATTACATCTTAGGATACTAAAGGAAGCAGCAGAGGTAATTGCTGAACCATTCGCCGAAATCTGTGAAAGTTCCTGGAGAACAGGAGAAGTCCCAGAGGATTGGAGAAGGACAAATGCTGTCCCTATCTTCAAAAAAGGGAAGAAGGTGGATCCAGGAAACTACAGGCCTGTGAGCCTGACTTCTATACCGGGAAAGATCTTTGAACAAACTATTAAACAGCATGTATGCAAGTACTTGGATGAGAATGGAGTAATTAACCAGAGCCAGCATGGGTTTGTTACAAACAAGTCATGCCAGACGAATCTAATTTCCTTCTTTGGCAGAATCACCGATTGGGTTGATCAGGGAAATGTGGTGGATATAGTATATGTTGACTTTAGTAAAGCATTTGGCAAAGTATCTCATACCATACTTATTGGAAAAATGACCAAATATGGGATTGACAAGGCAACTGTTAGGTAGATTCTCAACTGGCTAAGTGATCGTACTCAAAAAGTGGTCATAAATGGCTGCACATCCAAGTGGAAGAATATATCAAGTGGGGTACCACAAGGCTCTGTCCTAGGCCCAGTGCTGGTCAACATTGTTTTAAATGATCTGGAGGAGGGAATTGAGGGGTAACTGATCAAGTTTGCAGATGACAGAAAGCTAGGAGGGATAGCTAACACTAGGAAAGAGGGAGAGAGGATTTTTTAAAAATCTAGAAAAGCTTGCACAGTGGGCGGCAATTAATAGAATGGTATTTAACAAGGAGAAATGTAAAGTCGTACATTTGGGCAAGAAAAATGAAAAAAGCACATACAGAATGGGAGGAATTGGGCTAAGCAGCAGCACATGTGAAAAAGACTTGGGTATACTAATAGATCATAGACTGAACATGAGTCAACAATGTGATGCAGCAGCCAAAAAGGCAAACACAATTGTGGAATGTATTAAGGGGAGCATAGAGTCTAGATCACGTGAGATCATTATCCCCCTCTACTCTTCCTCAGTGAGACCTCATCTGGATTACTGGGTCAAGTTCTGGGCACCCCACTTTAAAAAAGACAAACTGGAGCAAGTTCAGAGAAGAGTTACCAAGATGGTGAGCGGTCTGCAAATTATGTCCTATGAGGAACGGTTAAAGGATCTGGGAATGTTTAGCAGAAGAGAAGGCTGAGAGGAGACTTAATAACTGTCTACAAATATCTGAAGGGCTGTCACAGTGCAGAGGGATCAGCCCTATTCTCATCTGCACAAGGAAAGACTAGAAGCAATGAGTGGAACAGGTTGCCACAGGAGGGGATGAGTTCTCCTTTAATGGAAGTCTTCAGAGGTGGACAGACATCTGGGATGATTTAGTGAATTCTACATGGAGTAGGGTGTTGAACCAGATGACCTGTAGGTCCCTTCCAACTCTATGGTTCTATAAAGAACTATATGCTGGTGCTAGCAGTGACATCGGGCCAAGATGATCTGGGACTAGACCTGCTGGAAAGTGAAGTGGGGTGATGAGAAAGCTGCCTGGCATCAATGGAATCCCTGTGAAGCTGCTCAAACCAGTCCCAAGAGCTGCACTTGCAACACTATGCCGGACAATCTGGAGGACCTGCAGAAAGTGATCACGAGGCTGGACTTAAATTATTAGGGCATTGGGTTGAAAATAGGTGGATGAATCATTACTAATCTAGGATATGCAGATAATGTAATAAATATTAATCTTTATTTGTATAGCGCCAACTTATTTCGCAGCGCTGAATAATATGATATGACTCTGATAGCAGAAACAGCTAAACATCTGAGGATGCTGATCCTGAAGCTAAAAAAGAAAGTGAGAAGATGGGACTTCACCCGAACACTAAGAAGACTAAGATTATGACCACTGCCAACAAGAAAGTCCACATAAAGGTCAATATTACAAGACAAACAGACTGACTTTGAACACGTCATGAGGGCATTTTTGCTGGAAAAAGAGATGCTTCTTGGAATGGTTAGTGGTAAAAGAAACAGGGAAGACGAAAGACACATTGGCTGGGCACCATTAAGGATACGGGAATGGTAGAGAAGCATGCAGAGGACCGGCCTACAGAGTATCCAAGAGTCGGACACGACTGAACGAATAGAATTGGAATTAGATGCTTGGTTGGAAATTGTAATGTTTCATTGAGAAGAAATTGCTTTGTTTTGTTATGGAGACCCTCCTTACAGGGTGGTGTTGGGGTTGTCATGGTACATGGTGGATCTGCGGTACACAAAATGAAAAGAAAAACGGAACTTACTTGACCAGAGGAATTCTTATGCTCAATAGACTCCCCCTACATGGATAATGTGGTACAATCCAAATTTATACTGACCATAGGTAGCGACGTGTCAGTAGTTGTTCCCACCCGCTTACTGACACGTCGCTACCTATAGTCAGTATAAATGTAACGGAAACACAGCGGATCTGTGCTACACGAAAAGAAAAATGAAACTTACTTGGCTAGGGGAATTCTCATGCTCAAGAGACTCCCCCTACACGGATAATATGGTGCAGTCCAAATGCTGGATATATATCAAAAATATATGTAAAATTAGACAACATGCAACACGTTTCGGCACGGCACTTTGCATGTTCTCTAATTTTATATATTTTGTGTCATTGAGCCTTTTTTTTGTCAAGTATCTTATATTAAATTCACTCAAAAACGTTTGAGCCTTGATTTGGACTGTTGTGCTCCTTTGCACACACTTCTCCCAGCATTTGGATTGCACCATATTATCCATGTAGGGGGAGTCTCTTGAGCATAAGGATTCCCCTGGTCAAGTGAGTTCCGTTTTTCTTTTCATTTTGTGTACCGCAGATCCACGATGTATCTTTTCCACTTTGTGCTCTTACATTTATGTCCCCTTGATCGCCTGCGGGCTTCCGGTCTTTACTGGATCTGCTGCTCCCCACTTTTTAGTGGATATAAAGTATATTGCCAGATTGAGTAGAAGTGCATATATTGTATATAGTTTTGTGCATTTATTTTAAACCAAAGCGCTCTCCTTAGTTCCTAGGGTCAGTATAGTTGGCAAAGTTTCGCAACGTGGGGTCGTCCTTGTCGAGACGATGGCTCCACTTTAGGCAGGGGTATTTCGCCCCTTCACCTGGTAGGGCTAGAATCCCCCATCTTTCCCCCCTGTTTGTGTTGGGGGTTTGTTTTAGTGTTTTATGTCGGACTATCTGGAGTTTATTTGTGCCGTGTGATCACTGCTTTGTGTCCATGTGGGGCGTGGTGCTGTACATTGTGACGGTAGTGCGGAGTCTTCACATGGCTGACTCTGTAGATCGCTATCGGCTAAAACATAATGATATCTTCTTCTCTTGTGCTTCATAAAAACTGATGTGTGGGCTGGAGTATCAGTCAGTGAAGAATACGTCCCCCCGGTGACGCCGGCATTAGTCTGTCTGGATGAGGAGATATTATTCTGTGTTCGTGGTAATTCAGGACTCTGATGGAATGATACAACAGGATGGGGTCAGGATGCCGGGCGGCTTCTTGTATATTCTGATGGAGTGATGCCTTGTGAATCGGTAACGCTTCCTGAGGGCTTCAACGCTGTAGAATATTATGGAACTTGAGATCACATCTCCAGTTATTTGTTCTGAGCCTCCTGGAGAGATTCACATACTTTATCAGTGGCACCTAATTTACCGTAGTGCTGTAGGTGGAAGAGACAAATTGCCTTGAGAGAGGATTTTGCATTGCTGGCGGGAATTGTAAACTTCAGGGGGGGGGGGGGGGGGCTGCTTCTCCTCATGGAAACCATCAACTGGTGTAGAGAGTCTTACAGGCAGCGCACCATGGGAAAAGGTGAGTGCTCCTCCAGAAAGAAGAAAGCTGGCTCTTTTGTACCACATCCTAGAAGCAGCTGCCCTGTAAGTTAATGCCAGAGATGTTAAAGCACCTTGAAGAATGATTAGAGATAAGGCTGATTAATGGGTCAAATATTGACTTATAGGGCAGTCACCTCCAATAGGTGGCACTGTAAAGACAGTTTTGCTCCTTCTGGAGGAGAGCTAATTTGCATACCTTTTCCCAGAGAGCATTGCTTGTAAGACTTCCTATGGCTTCTGGAAGCCTCTGCAAGGAGAAACAGTGCTGCCTGATAGCTACATTGAAGGCGTCTCCCCAGCCAACCAGTGTCCTACGCTGTACTGATGAGGTGTTAAGGCAATGCTCCCTGGGAAAAAGAATGCATATTAGCTCTCCTCCAAAAGGAAGAAAAATGTTTCTGCAAGGAGGGTGAGCGGTGCCCCGCACCCCCTTACACAGTTTACAGCGGCACAACTGCCAAGCCATAGTACCATCTATCTGCAACAGTTCCTGTTGGAGCTGTAAAGACCCTTAAAATAAGACTAGAAACAAAGCTCTTTATCAAGGCTGCCATCATCTCGTCACAGCCGTCTCTGCGAGCAGCAGGACGTAGAGACAAGCTTGCTGATTACAGTGATATATCTACTATATGTATCTCAGTAGTTTGGGAGAAACTTACATTTAATCAGTAGCAGCACATACATAGAGGACTACAAGAAGTAGTCCTTGATAATCATGAGCTGCAGCTAGCCATGCCCACCACACTATCAAGCCACTGATTGACTGCTGTCTGCCTATTACTATGCATATGCAAGGGCCAAGCTGAGCTCACCAAAGTGGGGGAGACAATGGGGAAATCAAGATGGTTGTCGCGGGTGGCTCTGTAATCGCTCCGAACAGTGACAATAATGGTGCTTTGCTCAGCTTTCACACAGTGGCACAAATAACATACAAGGGTACATTTAAGATAAACAGTTATTTTGTCACGGGTGACGCCAGTACTTCAACCTGAACTCTTCAGTGCAGCGATGGTGAAATAACTTGACACGCTTCCAGTAGCTTGTCTTAGTAAACTGGGAGCACGCAGTTTTATTGAAGCTTTTGAAACAGTTGGAATCCACTTACACTTTGCAGCGCTACAAGGATGTAGCAGAGCCGACAATGATGCAGTAAATTAACATGTTGAAAACAGTAGATTTGCAATTTAAACAACACTTTTCTTCAACGCTCTCTCTATTTCTCAGAGGCTACTCAGTGATCATTTCCCCACAGGTTTGATTAGCTGATGGGTGTACTGGAAGTGTATAAAGCAGGTGTTGCATGGGAGTTGGCTTTGAATTCACCGTAGTTTAACTCACTGTTTTGTGGAATGATGACTACCAACTCAGATCTCCTCAGATCTCCTCACTGCTGCAAGAACAAGGGAGCAGAAAGGGATGTCACTACCCTTGAAAAGCTTGTTAAATCACTGCATGCTCGGCTGCACTGCTGACAGACCTCCTCCTCTGACCTTGCTGCGGACTCTCCTCTCCACCAGCTGCTCTGACTCCTCCTTTACTTTCTCTCCCTTCCTGCACTTTTCTCTGGTCTCCTCCCCCTCTGCATAGGGACCCATACTAAGGTTTCCCGCTCTGAACTCTCACACCAATCAGCAGAGGCTTGATGTACAACCAATAGGCAACCAGCTATTGCCAGCACTAAGCTCTTAACTTAGGAAGGGAGAAACAAGGTTTCTCCAACGTGCGGCACCCTCTATGTCTCCAGAAAGCACATAGACAGGTGGGACTGGACAAATGTTAGTGTGACTACTCTGGAGGACCCTCCGGGCCACTACACATAGAGAGATTGCTGCCATTCAGTAGCTGTAGATTAGGGTTGGTGTGACTAGCTATAGCGCATGAATATCCAGGAGTATTTCTTGTAGTCCTCTATGTATGTGCTGCTACTGATAAAGTGCCAGTGTCTCCCAAATTACCGCACAGATTCACACAACAGTCATATCACTGTAATCAGCAAGCATGTCACTATTATGTGCTGCTCTCAAAAAGGGTGCAAAAATATGGGCAGCCACCTCCATTAGGGCCCTAGGGTGTTAGTACATGAGCGGCAGCAGCTGTGGTTAATGCTTGTGTGCAATCCTTTTTCCAGCTGCAAGTCCAGGTGCATCTTGGCAATTAGGGGTTAATTTCAAGTATAACCTGTAGCAGGTAACACTCATATCAGGGTATGGTTCCACAAAACATGCATTGCATACCTGTAATGGGGACACTATGCGGGTGGAAGCTGCAGTTTACTAATGATTTAAGTGCCTACTGGCTGCTCATCGTTAATGGCCACATGGTTTGCATAAGAATGCATTCCTACATAACGCTAGAGCCGCCGCCTCGCCGCTGCAGCCAATGGGAGCTCGGTCTTGTCAATAAATGGGGCTGCCATTAGCTAGGAACAGCTATAATCACTTTAATGATTGGTGGTCCTCAGATAGTTGGAACCTTTGGCTGCGCAGTGGATGTATCCCAATCACACTCATGGGACCATAACGTTACTATTCCCCTCAGAGCGACAACATTCTGTCCCGGGAGAGCAGGGAGTACATTGCCCACTGTTACCGTATGCTTTTCTGCTCTCCCGGTGATCTGCAGGTTCCAGGTCCCCTTTTTAGTCATCCATGATGGTTAATGCAATCTTCAGACTACCCAGTCCCCGCAGTCCATTCATAGTGCATTATACCTGCTCTCAGATTGGATGGAGCAGCTCATGTGATCAGCACTGGCCAATCAGAGGGCAGAGCACAGTGTGCATTAGGTAGTTAGAGAATACTGAAACTTGAAAAGAGTGAAGAAGTGAATGAGTGGCACAGCGACTCAACAGCCAGCACCGTCACCCTGCAGCACTGGGGTCCCGGGCTCAAACCCCGCCAGGGATGCCACCCGCATGCCTGGTCTCCCCGGATACGTGGGGAAAAGAGGGCGAGACATGGATTCGCTCACATGTGGTACAGTGTATTTCTTATGTTGTTTGGTAGATAATTTTAATTTGTCAGGAAAGGATCTTATATAATCGCCAGGCAGTCAGAAGTGGAAAATAGAAACAAGACTTCCTTCACACTTCCGGTATTTGTCTGTTCCGTCATAGGAATGCCAGCCGGGACGGATCCGTTCTATGTAGACTATAATGGTGTCCGTTGGCTTCTGTCATGCTGCTCAGCATTTTCCCGGACAAAATAGCGCAGCGTGCTTTGCTACAGTATTTTGTCCCTGATTTGGCGCCAGGGACTGCGAACGGAGGCGGCGATACGCATGTGAGCAGAACGTAAAGTGGAGCGTTCCCATTACATTCATACAATCGACTAGTACTCCTGCAGCATGTGGTAGGTTGTGCCAGTCTTCTCCCAATCATAACTGAAGAGTCACCGTCTCCACCGCCAGCGGCAGCTATTGACCTCATGTCCTTTGTTTTAACCGTAACCCAAACAAACTGTCACAACATTTTGGTACGGTCTCTTCATACCTTCCTGGACGGTCGTTTCCCTCCATCTACGAGCTAGCGTAAATAACTCTATTAGCTCCGCTCTTCATGCCTGTTACCGTGTGCTGCATCTGTTGCCGTTGACATCACATGTAACTCTTTATCACCATCTAAGCTGCAAGTTTTTATAGAAATTGTAACAGTTTCCATTTTTCTTATTTTCTTCTGCAGGTTTTGGGAACATCTCACCACGAACAAAAGGCGGAAAGATCTTCTGCATTATCTACGCTCTTCTAGGAATCCCTTTGTTCGGGTTCTTATTGGCCGGTGTTGGAGACCAACTAGGAACCATATTTGGCAAAGGGATAGCGCGAGTAGAGGACATGTTTGTAGTAAGTAGATACATTATTTCATTATTGAGTATTATATTTATCGTGATAGACGTAGACCGATAAAAGAAGGGGTGAAGCAACAGAAACTATGAAAAAGGCAAGAGCCCATGACCGAGACCCAAGGGAGCGTTATATGGGCCCAACCAGGTGAACTCTCCAACAGTGAGCAGACTGTATGGCTGAACCAAAGATCCGAAGAGCTGTTATATTGGCGCAACACTCCGGAAACAAGTCGTGAGACAACAGGATGAAGAATCCTTCTCTTCTATCTAGTTAATTAAAACCAGCAATAATACACGTTTTGGGGTGACCCCTTCATCAGTCATGTTGGAGAGGGTGCATCACTGGTCTGATGTAGGACAGACATGTGTCTGAAACACAGGAAAGGGATTATGTTGGCATCCAACACTGAAATGACACTGAGCATGCGCCAGCATGTGGATCACATGGACCAGGGCTGATGCCATGACGTCACCCCAGACCCAATCCACAGCATGGCTCCATACTTGCGAGTTGTAGGGCTTCGCTGTCATTTCAGTTCTATATCTGAAGCTTAATCTTTCCAAAATGTAGCTTCTTCAGATGTCTTCAACATCTTCTTCACCTGAACCTGATGCCTCCATCCGTAATCCACCAACCCTACCTAGAGTTGCAGCCCGCTGTCTTGGAGTTATACTTCACTCAGATCTCTCCTTTCTCCCTTACATTCAATCAATCGCTAATTCCTGGAAGCTTCATATACAAAGTATTTAGGATATTAATCCCTACTGAACTGCTGAGCACAAACCCCTAACTTACACCCCTATCTGCTCTCTGTCGCTCATTACACAGGTTACCAGTCTCCCCGATGCTCCATCACATCTCTGGGCTCTCGTATCCATCTACCTTCCCACCAGTGGCCTTCACTCAGCCAGTGACATACATCCCGCATCCTCCCTTGGTACATCCCCTCGGTCTCAGGACTTCTCTCGTGCTGCAGTTTTAAGCATGTCTTGAAACTTTATAAATGACTTACCTGAAAGCGCTGCGGAATAAGTTGGCGCTATACAAATAATTTTTTTTTTTGTTGTTGTTGTTGTCCAACAGCACAGCCTTCATCTTAACTCAGCAGCTTGAGAAATAAGAGCTGCTCCGTGATTGGTTGCTATGGGCGACAGAGTTTTTCTTTTGGACAGTTTTAAAACTTTCCCCCTTACATGCAGCTTTGTGTCACAGCCCCCATTCCAGTCAGACTGTCAGCTCTTGTGGACCCCTCTTTCCTTTGTCTCATTGTTTTTCTTGGATGTCATCTGACTTGTACGTTGGCGCTCATGTTGTTATACTCACCCGCTCCTACAATCCAGCGCTGTCCTCCTCTAAAGTCAGGGCACCACACGAAAATCGGACTCTGTTCAGTCCTGTGTGCACGTTCCCCTACAGGAGCCTTCTTACCTTTGTGTCTCTTTACTTTGGGTTCTGCATGCATTTGGGGTAAAGAAGGGGTCATATATACATTTGTAGATTAGGAACCATAAATTTGGGGCGTGTCCTATATAAATGGGCAGGGCATAAGGTCAAAAAGCTAGCACAACACCTAAGGGCTTTTACCCACTAACGTTTTTTTAACGCTGCAATATTAATGCAATTTTTCTACTGCAAATGTCAATGGGACTTTCTAATGTTAACATCGCAGAAGCGCAAACCTGCCATTTTTGTGCGACGCGATTTTAACATTAGAAAGTCCCATTGACATTTGCAGTAGAAAAATTGCATTGATATCGCAGCGTTAAAAAACCGCTTGTGAGTAAAAGCCCTGAAGTGCACGTTTGGTGCTCCACTTTTCAGGATGATGTCCCTTCTCAAAAGCTGCCAGGTGGGTTTTGCTTACAGAATATTGTCTTTTTTCATATATATTTGTGAAGCCCCTCTTTGTGACAACAGGATGTGATGCCATATTGGCGGTCACTATAGAATTATCCTAATCCACCCAAAATATTCTCCCAATTCCAACCATGACCCTTTGGAGGGGTTGTCCAGTTTAGAAAGCCTTGTTTTAAATCTCCTACGAGGATCTGCTGAGTTAATAGAGGGGCTCCCATTCAGGACCCTCATTTATTAGCTACGTAGAGTGTCTCTCACTATGGAAGAACTAGCGTGTTTCTACTGAGTAACGCTCCAGTTCACCCGCAGCGCCCCCACAGGAGGAATGAAGGCCTGCACATAGGTTCCACAATTCACTGCTGAGGAGTAACCCGTGTTAAGCTTTATACAAAGCAGTTGTCCAAAGTAGAGAACTCCTTTAACTTCTCCAGGACCGCCGAATGACTATAATAAATAAAGTGTTCATTCTCTGGTCCTGAAGGGGTTAATGATGGATACACGGGAATATCCAGTCTTGAAACAAAAATGACAAATATTTCTCAACACTTTTTCTTTTGGTGACTTCGGTAAAGATACTGCAGATTGGGCAAGAGAGAAGAACCCCAGCGGGTGGATCAGTCAGCTGGACTGCGGTTGCCAATGTGATGAGACGTAGCGTTCCCCCGGCGCCTCTTTACAGCAGCGCTAACAGTTCTGTTTTCTTTGTTTTTACAGAAGTGGAATGTAAGTCAAACCAAAATCCGCATCATCTCAACCGTCATCTTCATCTTGTTCGGATGTATTCTGTTTGTTGCCATCCCGGCCATCATCTTCCAGCACATTGAGCAGTGGCATACGTTGGACGCCTTCTACTTTGTGGTCATCACTCTCACCACAATTGGATTTGGAGACTATGTGGCTGGTAAGTTGTTGACATCACAGATGCTACCTAACTCCTCCCGGTATGTCTATACTGTTCCCGTCCTGACTCCTCCCACTATGTCCATATCTTCCCCAGTCTTGACTCTTCCCTGTATGTCTATATTTCCCAATCCTAAGTCCTCCCTGTACATCCATGGACTGCCCATCCTGACTCTTACCACTCTGTCCATATTCTCCCCATGCTAACTCCTCCCAGTATGTCCATATCCTCCCCGCCCTATTTCCTCCCTGCATGTCTATACTGTTCCCGTCCTGACTCCTCCCACTATGTCCATATCTTCCCCAGTCTTGACTCTTCCCTGTATGTCTATATTTCCCAATCCTAAGTCCTTCCTGTACATCCATGGACTGCCCATCCTGACTCTTACCACTCCGTCCATATTCTCCCCATGCTAACTCCTCCCAGTATGTCCATATCCTCCCCGCCCTATTTCCTCCCTGCATGTCTATACTGTTCCCGTCCTGACTCCTCCCACTATGTCCATATCTTCCCCAGTCTTGACTCTTCCCTGTATGTCTATATTTCCCAATCCTAAGTCCTCCCTGTACATCCATGGACTGCCCATCCTGACTCTTACCACTCTGTCCATATTCTCCCCATGCTAACTCCTCCCAGTATGTCCATATCCTCCCCGCCCTATTTCCTCCCTGCATGTCTATACTGTCCCCATCCGAACTCCTCCTTGTATATCCATGGCCTGCCCGTCCTGACTCTTCCCAATACTTCTATGTTCTCCTGATCCTGACTCCTCCCAGCCCGGTCATGTTTCCCCTTTCCTGACTCCTTCCTGTACGTCCATAGGCTCCCCGTTATAATAGTGCAACAGCATCCTGTGACCGATCTCTACACTGTTCATAGCTGTTAGTCAGCCGGCACTAGTTTATATATTCTAATGTACATTAGATTTATGTTACATGCTGCCTAAGATTAAGCCAAACTACTGAAGACTGGAGGGTTGCTTATTGCTTCTTGGAAGAAGGAAGGGTGAGCAGTTGCTTGTCCGGTGCTGTTTAGTTCTGTCCTGTTGAGGCTGGAGTCCATTATCATTATAAAGGCTTGGCCCACCATAAAAATCTCCTAGTCCTCTGATGCACCAGTAGAACTAAACTAACATGTTTCTACACAAATGCCCAGAGCATGGGAAACAAACAAGGAGAAGTGGAGCTTCTAACACAGGAAGAGAAATATGATGTCATCGGCATCACGGGAACTTGGTGGGATGATACACATGATTGGACACAAGGCTTGAAGGATACAACTTATCTATAAGGAACACACCTAATAAAAGGGGAGGAGGTGTTGTGTTGTATGTTAGGACAACATTCATCTCCACTGAGATTCAAGCTTCAGAGCTGGGAGTTCTGTAGGAACTGTTTGGGTAAGAATACAAGGAGAGAACAACAGAAAGGACACCATTGTAGGCATTTACTATAGGCCACCTGGACAAGCAGAAGATATGGAGGAACTCATTCTACATCAGATGGCCAAGCTCTCAGGGAAGCCCAACATAGTGATCATAGGAGATTTTACCCATCCAGACATTTGTTGGGAATCTCTCAGGTAAAAGTAATGGATCCAACAGATTCTTATCCGCTCTTGCTGACAACTTTATCTTCCAGAAGGTCGAAGAGAAAACAAGGGGATCTGCTATCTTGGACCCAATTCTCACCAACAAGGAGGGAATAGTTGAGGAAGTAAGGGTGACTGGGACCTTAGGAGGTAGTGATCATTATATCCTTGGATGTTGGATAACAAGGGGAGGAAGACCTGAGAAGACTCAGACCTCAAGGTGGGATTTCAGAAAGGCAGATTTTAATGAACTCAGAAAGAGGAGAGGAAGAATCCAATGGCGGGATGTTCTTAAGGACAGAAATGTCCAAGAAGGTTGGGAAATATTGTGAAATGAGATTCTCAAAGCACAATCGTTACCAATCCCTAAAAGAAGGAAGAATTGGAAGGATTTAAAGAGACCAGGATGGATGAACACAGAACTTGTACACATGTTAAAGAGGAAGAAAAATATGTTTATTAAATGGACAGAGGGGGGAATATCTAAAGAAGAATATAATGGGGTCTGCAGAAACTGTAGGGCAAGTGTCAGAAAAGCCAAAGCTGATAATGAATGGAGGCTTGTAACAGAGGCCAAAATCAAAAAAGGATTTTGGGGGTCAAAAGCAAAAGAAAAACCAAAGATGCTATTGGATGCTTACAGGATGAAAATGGTGAATTGGTTAAGAATGATGTTGATAAGGCCGGACTTTTAAATCCTATTTTGTATCTGTTTTCTCTCAGAAAGTAGATGTATCATCAATTGATCTTCCCTGTGCTATTGGGGGAATAAAAGAATGCAGGCTATCTGTAAGCAGAGAGATGGTGAGGGAACACTTAGCTAACTTAAATGAATTCAAGTCTCAAGGTCCAGGTGAATTACATCCTAGGATACTAAAGGAAGCAGCGGAGGTAATTGCTGAACCACTCGCCATAATCTGTGAAATTTCCTGTAGAACAGGAGAAGTCCCAGAAGATTGGAAAATGGTATGTGTTGTCCCTATCTTCAAAAAAGGGTAGAAGTTGGATCCAGGAAACTACAGGCCTGTGAGCCTGACTTCTATACCGGGGAAGATCTTTAAACAGATTATTAACCAGCATGTATGGAAGTACTTGGATGAGACTGGAGTAATTAACCAGAGCCAGCATGGGGTTGTAACAAAAAAGTCATGCCAGACGAATCTAATTTCCTTCTATGATACTATCACTGACTGCGTTGATCAGGAAAATGCGGTGGATATAATATATCTTGACTTTAGTAAAGCATTTGGCAAAGTATCTCATACCATACTTATTGAAAAAATGACCAAATCTGGCATTGACAAGGCAACAGTTAGGTGGATTCACGACTGGCTGAGGGATCGTACTCAAAGAGTGGTCACAAATGGCTGTACATTCCAGTAGAAGAATGTGGCAAGTGGGGAACCACAAGGCTCTGTCCGAGGCCCAGTGTTGGTAAACATTTTTATAAATGATGTGAAGGAAGGAATTAAGGGGAAACTGATCAAATTTGCAGACGACACAAGGAGGGATAGCTAACACAAGGGAAGAGAGAGAGAGAGGATTCAAAAAGATCTAGAAAAGCTTGATCAGTGGGCAGCGACTAATAGAATGGTATTCAACAAGCAGAAATGCAAAGTCCTACATCTGGGCAAGAAAAATGAAAAAAAAACCATACAGAATGGGAGGAAATGGGCTAAGAAGCAGCGCATGTGAAAAAGACTTGGGTATACTTATAGATCATAGACTGAACATGAGTCAACAATGTGATGCAGCAGCCAAAAAGGCAAACACAATTCTGGGATGTATTAAGAGAAGCATAGAGTCTAGATCACGTGAGGTGATTATCCCCCTCTGCTCTTCCTTAGTCAGACCTCATCTGGAATACTGGGTCCAGTTCTGGGCACCCCACTTTAAAAAAGACATAGACAAACTGGAGCAAGTTCAGAGAAGAGTTACCAAGATGGTGGGCAGTCTGCAAATCATGTCCTATGAGGAACAGTTAAAGGATCTGGGAATGTTTAGCAGAAGAGAAGGCAGAGAGGAGACTTAATAGCTGTCTACAAATATCTGAAGGGCTGTCACAGTGCAGAGTGATTAGCCCTATTCTCATCTGCACAAGGAAAGACTAGAAGCAATGGGATGAAGCTGAAAGGGAGGAGACACAGATTAGATATTAGACAGTGAGGGTATCAATGAGTGGAGCAGGTTACCACAGGAGGTGGGGAGTTCTCCTTCAATGGAAGTGTTCCAACAAAGGCCGGACAGACATCTGTCTGGGATGATTTAGTGAATCCTGCACTGAGCACGGGGTTGGACCTGATGACCTTGGAGGTCCCTTCCAACTCTACCATTCTATGATTTTATGAACCTCACCCCCCACTACTGTGGTCCGTACATGTCATCTTCTGGGAACCGTCTACACTCGAGAGCGTGAACCTAACCACGATGCTATGGCTAGCCACCTTACATGTCATAGTATTTCTAAATGTCCATCACATTTGCTATCCTGTCTACTCACTTGGTTGTCCTCTCTTCTTTTAGGTGGTTCAGATGTTGAGTACCTTGATTTCTACAAGCCTGTGGTGTGGTTCTGGATCTTGGTGGGTCTTGCCTATTTTGCTGCTGTGCTTAGCATGATCGGCGACTGGCTGAGGGTGCTATCAAAAAAGACAAAGGAAGAGGTAAGAGATAGTCCAAAACATTAATAGGTGCTCTAATAGCTGTTTTCTACGTTGGTCCGGCCCACTTGTCTGCTTTCCTATTTACTATTCAAGGAGGATACTTGGCTGTTACTGATCTCTTTACCTACATGGAATATGGTGCTTGTCTGGTTGCTGATCCCTTTCTTTGCATCATCTGTTTACGAGCGGACGACCCGCAAATGTAATTTAATTTCCAGTGTTCAGTGGATTTGAGTTTATCTTCATTTTGAGGCGGTGAATTGGCCCGCGGACGCACACCGAGGTTTATTGTTTGTGCACCAGTGTGACAGATTATCAATGGAAAAGCCTTCCCAGTGAGTGATAACGTGTACGGCATGCAAGCGGGATTCTGTGTCTGTTGGCGGTCTGTGGTAAGAATATTCTACAAGCAGCAGATACATTGCAGATGCTGGACATCGGCTAGAAATGCCCATTGTGGGAATCCCCTGTCAAAGAACTTCTCTAATTTTGGAAAGACGCCTTTAAGAAACCCCTTCCATGAAAACATTTAAAGGGCCAGTCTTGTGAAAACAATTTTCCATCCATCTCCACACTCTGGAGCTTTCCTTTGTGTATTGCAGCCACTTTCATGCAGTGCAGCCCCCTGTCTGATGCTTTTAACCACCATCTTGAAAGTGAGTTTTGTTTACTTTTAGTTTTACATCTATCCCATGAGGCATCACCACAGCGATACCTAGAGTTTATACCATTTCTGCGTGCTGGGGGAACAATTTAATGATACTGTGCCGCATAAAAGATCAGTATATAACATGAGAATGCTTGGTCTGGGGGAGAATGTATGTAAGGGGGTAAGTAACTGGTCAGTGATAGAAAGCAGAGGGGGTTATAAATGGTACATACTCTGATTGGGTCACCATTACTAGTGGGGTACTACAGGGGGCAGTATTGGAGGGGTCAGTATTTAAGAAGTTACTTGTGGAGAACCATAGCAGGCAGTATTGGAGGGGTCATCAATACTAGTGGGGTAACACAGAGGGGAAGAGCTTGAGCGGGTACAAAAGTGGCAACTTAAGTAATAAATGGAATGGGCGGGCTTTAATACCCAGAGAGCTCTCCCATAATCTATTATACCCAGGACTGTAACAAGGGGGCACTCTAATAACTATGTATAGATATATCAGGGGTCAGTACAGAGAACTCTCCCATCATCTATTATACCCAGGACTGTAACAAGGGGGCACTCTAATAACTATGTTTAGATATATCAGGGGTCAGTACAGAGAACTCTCCCATCATCTATTATACCCAGGACTGTAACAAGGGGGCGCTCTAATAACTATGTTTAGATATATCAGGGGTCAGTGCAGAGATCTCTCCCATCACCTATTATACCCAGGACTGTAACAAGGGGGCGCTCTAATAACTATGTATAATATATCAGGGGTCAGTACAGAAATCTCTCCCACCATCTATTATACCCAGGACTGTAACAAGGGGGTGCTCTAATAACTATGTATAATATATCAGGAGTCAGTGCAGAGATCTCTCCCATCATCTATTATACCCAGGACTGTAACACGGGGGCGCTCTAATAACTATGTATAGATATATCAGGGGTCAGTACAGAGATCTCTCCCATCATCTATTATACACAGGACTGTAACAAGGGGGCGCTCTAATAACTATGTATAGATATATCAGAGGTCAGTACAGAGATCTCTCCATCATCTATTATACCCAGGACTGTAACAAGCATAGTTATATAATTAAGGAATAAAAATTAAGGAAGCGGCCCTTTGAAAACAGCCCCACTGATGTCTTTCCACATAAATAGATAGATAGATAGATAGATATAAGATAGATAGATAGATAGATATGAGATAGATAGATAGGAGATAGATAGATAGATAGATAGATAGATAGATAGATAGATAGATAGATAGATAGATAGATAGATAGATAGATAGATAGATAGATAGATATGAGATAGATAGATATGAGATCGATAAATATGAGATAAATAGATATGAGATCGATAGATAGAAATGAGATCGATAGATACATAGATAGCTATGAGATAGATAGATAGATAGATAGATATGAGATAGATAGCTATGAGATAGATAGATAGATATGAGATAGATAGATAGATAGATAGATATGAGATAGATAGCTATGAGATAGATAGATAGATACATATTAGATAGATAGATAAATATTAGATAGATACTGTATGGGAGATAGATAGATAGATGATAGCTAGCTAGATATGAGATAGATATGATATATATATATATATATATATATATATATATATAATAGATAAATATAAGATAAATAGATAGATATGAGATAGAGAGATACATAGATACAAAGATAGATATGAGATCGATAGATAGATAGATAGAGAGGTATGAGATGGATGGATGATAGATGGATAGATAGATATGCGATAGATTGATAGATAGATAGATATGAAATAGATAGATAGATAGATATGAGATAGATAGATATGAGATAGATATGAGATAGAGAGATATATAGATACAAATATAGATAGATAGATATTATATGTATAGATAGATAGAGATATATGAGATGGATGGATAATAGATAGATGGATAGATAGATGGATGATAGAGAGATGAGATACATATGAGATAGATAGATATTAGATTGATAAATAGATATGAGACAAATAGATATATAGGTAGATAGGAGATAGATGTGAGATAGATAGATAGATATGAGATAAATAGATATGAGATAGATAGATACATAGATAGATATGAGATCGATAGATAGATAGGAGATAGATAGATAGATAGATAGATAGATAGATAGATAGATAGATAGATAGATAGATAGATAGATGACATAGATAGATAGATAGGAGATAGATAGATAGATAGATAGATAGATAGATAGATAGATAGATAGATAGGAGATAGATAAATAGGAGATAGATAGGAGATAGATAGATAGATAGGAGATAGATAAATATGAGATAGATATGAGATAGATAGATAGATAGATATATATTAGATAGATACATAGAGAGATATGAGATAGATATGAGATAGATAGATATTAGATAGATAAATAGATATGAGATAGATAGATAGATAGATAGATAGGAGATAGATAGATAGATAGATAGATAGATAGATAGATAGATAGATAGATAGATAGGAGATAGATAGATAGGAGATAGATAGATATGAGATAGATAGATAGGAGATAGATAGATAGATTGATAGATAGATAGATAGATTAATATGAGGTAGATAGATAGATAAATATTAGATAAATAGATATGGGAGATAGATAGATATGAGATAAATATGAGATAGATAGATATTAGATAGATAGATAAATATTAGATAGAAACATAGATAGATATGAGAAATAGATAGATAGATATAAAATACATAGATAAATAGATATGAGATAGATAGGAGATAGATAGATATGGGATAGATAGATAGATAGGAGATATATAGAGAGATAGATAGGAGATAGATAGATAGATAGATAGGAGATAGATAGGAGATAGATAGATAGATAGATAGATAGATAGATAGATAGATAGATAGATATGAGATCGATAGATAGATAGATAAATATAAGATCGATAGATACATAGATAGATATGCGATAGATAGATATGAGATAGATAGATACTAGAGATGAGCGAGCACCAAAATGCTCGGGTGCTCGTTACTCGAGACGAACTTTTCGCGATGCTCGAGGGTTCGTTTCGAGTAACGAACCCCATTGAAGTCAATGGGCGACCCGAGCATTTTTGTATATCGCCGATGCTCGCTAAGGTTTCCTTGTGTGAAAATCTGGGAAATTCAAGAAAGTGATGGGAACGACACAGCAACGGATAGGGCAGGCGAGGGGCTACATGTTGGGCTGCATCTCAAGTTCCCAGGTCCCACTATTAAGCCACAATAGCGGCAAGAGTGCCCCCCCCCCTCCCAACAACTTTTACTTCTGAAAAGCCCTCATTAGCAATGCATACCTTAGCTAAGCACCACACTACCTCCAACAAAGCACAATCACTGCCTGCATGACACTCCGCTGACACTTCTCCTGGGTTACATGCTGCCCAACCCCCCCCCCCCCCCCCCCCCCGCACGACGCAGTGTCCACAGCGCACACCAAAGTGTCCCTGCGCAGCCTTCAGCTGCACTCATGCCACGCCACCCTCATGTCTATTTATAAGTGCGTCTGCCATGAGGAGGAACCGCAGGCACACACTGCAGAGGGTTGGCAGGGGCAGGCAGCGACCCTCTTTAAAAGGGGGGGGGGGGGGCGATAGCCCATAATGCTGAACAGAAGCAATGAGAAATATAATCCTGTGCCACCTCCATCAGGAGCTGCACACGTGGGCATAGCAATGGGGAATCCATGTGCCACACAGTATTCATTCTGTCAAGGTGTCGCATAGCTCAATCCACACTGCAAGGGGAAAGCCGTCTGCGCTCTGCCCCCTACCCAAGTCAGTCAGTGCCTTTGTGCCAGACAGGTCAAACACCGCGATGGGAACTAAGTTTGCACCAACAGCATAGGGGGGGGGGGGGGGGGGGGGTCCTAGGAAGCCCAAGACATGAGCAAAAAATTGATCTGAGCGGCCAAACATGGCAGACTTGCACCGCGCCCACGGCATAGGCCTCGGCCCACAGGTTCAGCAATCCTAGGCAGGAAGCGGACTTTCACTGCACCCAGGACATAGGCCTCTGCACAAATCGTCAGCAATCACAGGCCTACAGCGGACTCCTATGCTAGCGTAGCTGTGCACGTCTCATTAGCGCTGTATTGCTCCTGAAGTTTGTCCCAATGCAGTGCCCCGGATAGTAGAGCTAACGTCAGATTAAATGCAGGTGGGCTTCGGCCCACACTCCATGCCCCAGTCTGACTGGGGTTCTTTATAAGTAGACACAGGCAGTTACAACTCCGTGTGGACCGACAGCATAGGTGGGTCCCAGGAAGCCACCGGCGGTACATAAATATATCCCATTGCATTGCCCAGCACAGCTGAGGTTACATCCGATGGAATGCAGGTGGGCTTCGGCCCACACTGCATGCCCCAGTCTGACTGGGGTTTTTAATACATAGACACAGGCAGGTACAACTCACTAATGTAAAGTCCGTGTGGACCAACAGCATGGGTGGCTCCCTGGAACCCTCCGGCGGTACATAAATATATCCCATTGCAGTGCCCAGCACAGCTGAGGTAACGTCAGGTTTAATGCAGGTGGGCTTCGGCCCACACTGCATGCCCCAGTCAGACTGGGGTTCTTTAGAAGTGGACACATGCAGTTACAACTCCGTGTGGACCGACAGCATGGATGGCTCCCTGGAACCCACCGGCGGTACATAAATATATCCCATTCCATTGCCCATCACAGCTGAGGTAACGTCCGATTAAATGCAGGTGGGCTTCGGCCCACACTGCATGCCCCAGTCTGACCGGGGTTTTTAATACATAGACACTGACAGGTACAAATCCCTAATGTGAAGTCCCTGTGGACCGACAGCATGGGTGGCTCCCTGGAACCCACCGGCGGTACATAAATGTATCCCATTGCAGTGCCCTGCTCAGCAGAGCTAACGTCAGATACAATACAGGTGGGCTTCGGCCCACAGTGCATGCCCCAGTCAGAGTGGTAATATGTACCTTAACAGTAACCGCGTTGGTGGGAATGTGGTGGCGACTGCGGACCTAGTAGCGCGGTTTTATTTAGTTGGTTTTCGGAATGTGTCCAGGATTAAGTGGGCCGTGGCGGGGGGATGGTGGGGGGGCTCTCTTGTTGTGTCGGTAAAGGTGAAATTCTTGGACTGCCACCAGACGGACCAATGCAAAGGTATTTGCCAAGAATGTTTTCATTGTTGGAGGAGGAGGAGGATGTTTTTGAGGCACTACGTGTCCTCTCCACGTGTCCGTGGTTATATGCACCTTAACAGTAACCGCGTTGGTGGGAAATGGCCTCGCCACCATCATGTCTTTGGGAAGCCTCCGTTTCCACACCCCAGTGACATAGCATTAGCAGCGGTATAGGCAGAGCCCAGAATTAGTAACATTTCAGTAGTAGTAGCAGTCTGGACAGGCCCCAGTAACATATCACTAGCAGCATTATAGGGGGAGCACAGTCTTAGTTCCATTTCAGTAGTAGTATCAGTCTAGACAGGCCCCAGTAACATATCACTAGCAGCAGTATAGGGGGAGCACAGTATTCCATTTCAGTAGTAGTAGCAGTCAAGACAGGCCACAGTAACAATTCCCGTTGCAGCAGTTTAGGGAGATAACAGTCTCTTTCACATTTCAGTAGTTGCAGTATAGACAAGGCCCCAGTTACATTTATGCAGCAAACGTGTAGGCCAACCCCAGACACCTTGCTGTACCATGAGTGCAGGCGAAGCCCATAAAAATTACTAGGATTACACTGTAGGCTAGGGCCCAAAAAAATTGGTGTACCAACAGTAGTAATGTACCTCAGAAAAATTGCCCATCCCCAACCAAGAGGGCAGGTGAAACCCATTAATCGCTTTGGTTACTGTGGCTTAATTGGTAACTAGGCCTGGAGGCAGCCCAGTTAAAATAAAAATTGGTTGAGGTGAAAGTTTCAACGCTTTAATGAGAATTGAAACGTATAAACATTGTTTACTAAAGTCATATGACTGGGGGGCGTGGCCTGCGACCAGCATGAGCAGTCGCACATAAGAGGTGCTCCCCAGGGGGAACGATAAAATCCTTTAAAATCCTGGCCTAACTGATACCAGAACGACCCAACCAAGACCAGCGGGCTCCTCAACCCCCAGAGACGGTTTAGACCACGACTGAAAACGGGTACGGACCTCTGATCCCGGCAGCGGAGCCACGGGAGAGAAAGGGCGCCAACACCCGCCATTTTCCTGCGCCTCACACACGGATTACCTCCCCATCCTGCCCTGTCGCCTGGCTGCAGTGAAGTACTGGTGAGCTACATCCCCTCACCTACCACCCAGCGGAGGACCTCCCTGGCGATCGGGACCGGCTCCGCCACCCCCACCTCACCTCACCCACACCGAGGTCCCGTTGCGCTGTCTCCGTGCCGCGGGAGCCGACGCCGACTCCGAACCAGCTGGGGGCGACCCCCCCTGCTGAAACGGCCGGGCTCACACCTGAGGGGAAGGGCGCCCCGCTCCCTGCGCACCCGAGCCGTGACCGCTGCCGTGGGAGCCGCGGACTGGCTGCCGACTCCGTCCCTCCCGGCGTTACTCACCGGCACCCGGCTCAGTGATCCGAGGCTCACCGCCCGCTCCTTGTCGGCGAACGCCCGCTCCCAGCCGCACCTGTGACGGAGCCGCGCGCTTCTTCCACCCTGCTCCGGAGCGCTGCCGTCGGGTCCCCGACACCTGAGGGGGCGGCGCAGAGCACCTCCGGACCGGTGTGACTGCCGCAGGACCCGCCGCGGACTGCACTCGGCAAGACCCACCGCATGAGAACTTTACTACCGCTATATAGCGGAACACCTTGCGCCTCGGGGCGCACCGAGCGCGGACCTGCGGGCTGGTCCGCTCCTCTCCTGTTTTGGTGGGCCGATAAAGCCAATCTGTCAGCGTCCATCGCCGCCTGCGGCGCACCCGGCTAATCCTGACGACTCTCTCACGGCGACCCGCTCCGGTTCCAGACCGCCTTGCCGCTGCCGGACCACAAAACACTATCTTGGAAAAGATCATCCCTCGAAACCGGCCCTGCGGAGCCGGCGACGTTGAAAACGTAAGTTTTTTCTGCGGGGGGCCAGGGGACAACACGCAGGACTGTACAAACCCCTCACAGTTGCAGACCCTGAATAGGGGGCATGCGACGGAATAAGACCACCCTGCCCCCCCCCAGGGAACAACCAAGAGACTGACCACCCTACTGTTCTCCTACGAACGGACTTTACTGCACCGGGACCACAAATAAAGGTCCCCGTAGTGAACAACGTCCTACCCCTGTCTTTGAACCGCGGTGGCGGACTGTTATTCCCCGCGCAACCCGCACACCGTTACAGCCCATAATAATACAAAGATATAAACTCCCGATCTCTGCGAGCAAGCATTGATACCGTCTATACTACAACAATAACCCGTCATACCAACCCAAAGAATTTCAACATGAGCACACGGGCGAAAGGCGGCTCCGCCGCCGAAAAATTAAAAGAATTTTCTCGCTCTGAAACCCCTGACCACACCCCGCGTGCAACGCGACCCACACAAGCGAAAGAGTCCGAAAGTGAAACGGGGCAAAGCCCAGAACCCACTATGCGTCAACTCCTAGACGCGATTAACATCTGTAAATCCTCTCTCACCAACAAAATAGAGGAAATTAAATCCGATGTCTCCCTCTTAAGACAAGACCTACACAACATGCGTGACAGAATGCGGGAAATGGAGGACCGCGTCTCTAACGCAGAAGACACACTACGCCCGTTAACTACAGCGGTCAAAAAAGCAACAAGAGCAATAGAATTTTGCCAATCAAAAACAGATGATTTGGAAAACAACCTGCGCATAATAGGCCTGCCCGAAAGATCAGAGGGCTCCCACCTAGAAACATTTGCAGAAACCTGGCTCAAAACGCTACTGGGAGAAGACGCCTTTTCTACCCACTTCACAGTAGAAAGAGCCCACCGAGTCCCCGCAAAACCACCGCAGCCGGGAGCCCCCCCGCGCCCCTTCCTAGTAAGGATTCTGAATTGCAGAGATCGGGATGCAGCACTACGTCAGGCCAGACTAAAAGGCCCATTAAAATATAACAACACAACGGTCTCCATATTTCCTGATTTCTCGGCCGAATTACAAAAACAAAGAGCCACCTTCACAGAGGCGAAAAAGAAACTTAAAGAAAGACAGATCCCCTACTCAATGGCATACCCTGCACGTCTACGAATAGTGGCCCAGGGAAAGGTGGTCTTCCTCCAATCCCCCTCGGAAGCCATGGAGTGGCTGGAGATGCACGCCGAAACCTCCAAGGGATGACCAACCCCCCCCCCCACACTCGCTGGAAGGACTCTAAGCTTTGTCGCGATTTGGACCTTCAACATCCCTTGATGCATAATCGATGCGCAACATGACCGAGACACCTTTAAAGTTATTATTGGAGCCCAACGGTCAATCTTAAGCCTCTAAAGGCCATCCAGAATTCCCCCCCTAACAACACAACAACTGCTACTTCTAATCAGAGTGTAGCTAAATTGTTTTTCATTCCGGTTTTCCTTTCCCCTAATATTCCCCTGTCTTTCCCCCTGTCTTCCCTCCTTTTCCTCCCCCCTCCACAACTTTTCCATTGTTGCTGAATTTTTGATATCTGCGGTATAAGTTTAGCAAGATGTCAATGTTTATTGATTTGAATTGTTATGCTCTGCTCTCCACCAGAACCCCTCACAAACAGGCGCCCACACAACCCCTCTTCTCACATCCACCAACACCCTCCCTCCCCCCCGACCCCCAAATCATAGACATGGGAGCTAAAATCTACACCCACGCAAACAATGATGTCTCTAAAATGTCTTAGCTGGAACGTCCGTGGACTCGGCACAGCACTCAAACGCAGAATGGTATTCTCATATATTAAACAACTGAGTCCACATGTTATTAGCCTGCAGGAGACTCATCTCATCAGAGAAAAGGCCAACACCCTTTTAAAACCATGGATCCAATGGGCCTCCCACTCCTTTCATACCTCTTTCTCTAGGGGCGTATCCGTACTAATTCATAAGTCGGTGCGCTGGAACCCAATTGTCACCCGCAGAGACCCTGAAGGAAGGTTTATATTCATATACGGAGAAATAGACTCTAAACCATACATAATCCTATCTATATACAACCCACCCCATAATAACCTACACCTCCTGCAAACTGCTATTGCGTTCGCACACCACTACCCATTGGCGGAGGTAATCTGCCTAGGCGATTTTAATATGATAATGGATCCTACGAAAGACAAATTTCACACACCCTCTAAACCCGCCCCTACTTCAAACTCTCCCCTAAAACAACTAACAGAGAGTGTCGGATGGGTTGACCTCTGGCGACACCACCACCCCGAAAAACGAGAATACACCTGCCACTCACCGGGTCACAACGCGCTGACAAGAATTGACTATATATTTAGTTCCACAGAACTGGCGATATTCCTCACAAACATAACACACTGCCCGAGAGGCATCTCAGACCATAGCCCCATTTTATTAACTCTAACATTTCCCCAAATTAAAATAAGGCCCACCTGGAAGCTACACCCATTCTGGCTCAAACTTATTGGAACGGATGACCAGATGCCATTTCACATCTCCCTATTTATGGACGCCCACCAAGATAACACTCACCCGGCCCTGAAATGGGACACTCTTAAGGCCTATATCAGAGGATTCCTTAAATCTGCCATCACATACATTAAAAAAACAACGTCCCAAGCCGATGAAGAGATAGAAAATCAAACCCTAGAAGCCGAAAAAACATACATATCAACCCCCACCGAATCCAATAAAGCAGCTTGGCTTAGCTTATCCCGACTCCATAAACAACAAATACACGTCAAAGCCAAACGCCAACTATTCTTCACCAAACAGCATTACTTTGAACTAGGAAACCAATCTAGCCATCTACTCGCCAATCTCATAAAACGAGAAAACCATACAAACACGATCCTTAAGATTAAAAATCAACACGGAACAGAGGTCACCGACGCCCCATCCATCACAAACAGCTTTAAAGACTTCTACGCTAACCTATATACTTCCTCCTCCCACAACACGACGACAGACATTCTGAATTATCTAAGCGACCTAAACTTTCCAACCCTCTCCGAAGAGCAGGTCGATCTCCTAGAGGCGCCCTTCACGTTGGAAGAGATCCAACTAATTACTCAAGAAATGGCCCTTAACAAATCACCAGGCCCCGATGGTCTCCCAATAGAGACATATCGCAAATACTTCGAACAACTAGGCCCGCAACTCCTCGAAGTACTAAACCAAGCGCAGCTAGACAAAACACTTCCAACCTCATTTTACAAAGCCTCAATAGTAGTGATTCTGAAACCTGGAAAGGACCCTACAGACTGTGGCTCCTATAGGCCGATATCACTGGTAAATGCAGACTATAAGATCCTAACCAAAATTCTGGCCACCAGACTGAATCAGGTGATCCTCTCCATCATACACCCTGATCAGACGGGCTTTATGCCAGGAAAATCCACAACTATAAATATCCGCAGAGTCCAGACAGCCATCCAACTAGGCACACAATACAACATGCCCTGGGCCCTGGTATCGCTTGACATGGCAAAAGCTTTTGACTCGGTGGAATGGGCTTTTCTGGAAGCCTGCTTGATCCGCTTTGGATTCGGACCTAACTTCCGACAATGGGTCAAAACTATATATAAATCCCCAAGCGCAAATGTCATAGTCAATGGTATCCCATCGGCAGAATTCCAACTGACAAGAGGCACCCGACAAGGATGTCCTCTATCCCCGGCCTTGTTTGCCATAGCCATTGAGGCACTGGCAATTAGATTGAGAGACTCCCCTAATGTGACAGGTATTAAATGGGCAGACTACGAAAGCAAATTAGGACTATACGCAGACGATACTATCCTATTCTTATCGAACCCATCATACTCCTTCGCCCAAGCCATGACACACATAGACAGATTCTCCCATTTTTCCGGACTACATGTCAATTGGACCAAATCAACAATCCTTTACACAGAGGCTAACCCAAAAAATGACCCCCATGTCGAGAAATATGGTCTAAAACCAGTCTCCAAATTCAAATACCTGGGAATTATTATGTCGCACGACCACAACAATGCAATAACAGACAATATAAATCCACTTTTAGAAAACATAAAATTCAAACTGAAACGATGGGCTAAGCTGCCACTATCTGTAGCCGGGCGTATAAATCTTATCAAAATGGTCATCCAGCCCAAATCTTTATACATATTGCAACACATGCCAGTAAGTGTCCCCAAATGCCTTTTCAAGACTTTAAACTCCCTAATTACAACATTTATTTGGAACTCCTCACGCTCCAAGCTGAGCCTATCGATCCTGCAAAGACCCAAAGACCAAGCCGGGATGGCCCTCCCGGACCTCCGGCTCTATTACCTAGCAGGACAATTACGAAACATCAGGCCCTGGGTTTTGGGAAAGGAACTGCCTATAGCAGACAGACAACTGGCGAAACAAGTAACTGGACACAATCTCCTGAACTTCTTAGAATTCCCGGAACGCACCAAAACCACTGAATTAATCCCATTTCACAAACTGGCTCTCAATGTATGGAAAGAAGTGAAGGCACTGCAGAACTATCGAGGGGTGTTGCCAGAACTTTCCCTCTGGAACAACCCGGGCCTCACTGCATTACAGTCAGTCCCAGACCCACAATATTGGATCGCTCAAGGGGCACATACACTAAATGATATATACATAGATGGAACACTCCCCACATTCACACAACTGCGCGATAAGCTGCAAGCCCCACACCTCCAGCTATTCAGGTTTTTTCAACTAAGACATGCACTAAACTCCCAATTCCATCCCCCCTCGGCCCAGATATCCAGGTTCCCCACAATAGGCATCCTCAGATCCCAAGGACCCAAAGGCCTTATATCAGCTTTATATACACACCTCCTTTCAGCTAAGATAAATCCTAATCCTCCTCCAGCATATGACAGATGGAAACTTGCCATCACCTCCCTCACACCTGAAGATTGGCAGGATATCTCTGAATCTCACCTATCAGTGTCACCAGCTGTAAACAATAAGCTAACTCAACTGTACATTATTCACCAAGCCTACCTTACCCCCAACCGATTACACAAAATGCGTAGCACCACCTCAGACTCATGCCAGAGATGCCACCAACCAAGGGCGGACTTTTGGCATCTGATATGGGAATGTCACTTCGTTGGGGAGTTTTGGTCAAAGGTGACAAACCTCGTGAATTCACTTCTACGGCCCCCACTATCCATAGAACTAGACCCCAAGGTGGTGCTGTTCAGCTTGCTAGAAGAGGAAGTGTGGCCATATCATACCCGCGTTTTTCTCGAAAAAACACTATTCCTAGCCCGTAAAGAAATAGCCATGAAATGGATGGCAACAGAGCCCCCCTCGGTCCCACAATGGGTCCAGTCCGTAAACACAGTAACCTCATATGAAAAAATTATCTATCAAAAAAGAGGATGCCCGACCAAATTCCTAAAGGTATGGGGAGCCTGGCTAGAATCTCACTCTACTTTGACCATAGACTAAAACTTATCCCACGCCAATCCCTCCCCCCCCCCCCCCCCCGTTCCCCCCCCCCCCCCATGGATAAGCGCCTGGAAGATCCACAACCCCGAATCCCCTAACTCCAAAAGGAAAAAGGAAGAGCAGAGCCTGATGTTGTGTTACTTTATTTTATTTTATTGTTCCCTTTTTCTTCTATAAATTTAAAAAGTTTAAAGTTATATTATACGAACAGACAGTCTGAGAGACACAGCAACCAAAAGCGATGTTAATCCAATGTATGCAACCATTTCTGTTTACATTACCATGTACAATGCAAAGTTTATCTTACTGTGTATTTCGCAAACTGCATATTACCAATAAATAAAACGAATTAAAAAAAAAAAGTCATATGACTGAGCCTTATGGGCCTAAGAAAAATTGCCCGTTCGGCGTGATTACGTGAGGTTTCAGGAGGAGGAGCAGGAGGAGGAGGATGAATATAATACACAGATTGATGAAGCTAAAAGGTCCCCGTTTTTGATGGTGATAGAGAACGATGCTTCCATCCGCGGGTGCAGCCTACGTATTGCTTAGGTATCGCTGCTGTCCGCTGGTGGAGAAGAGAAGTCTTGGGGAAATCCAGGCTTTGTTCATCTTGATGACTGTTAGCCTGTCGGCACTGTCGGTTGACAGGCGGGTACGCTTATCCGTGATGATTCTCCCAGCCGCACTAAACACCCTCTCTGACAAGACGCTAGCCGCAGGGCAAGCAAGCACCTCCATGGCATACAGCGCGAGTTCAGGCCACGTGTCCAGCTTCGACACCCAGTAGTTGTAGGGGGCAGAGGCGTCACCGAGGACGGTCGTGCGATCGGCTACGTACTCCCTCACCATCCTTTTACAGTGCTCCCGCCGACTCAGCCTTGACTGGGGAGCGGTGACACAGTCTTGCTGGGGAGCCAGAAAGCTGGCAAAGGCCTTGGAGAGTGTTCCCCTGCCTGCGCTGTACATGCTGCCTCATCTCCGCGCCTCCCCTGCTACCTGGCCCTCGGAACTGCACCTTCTGCCACTAGCGCTGTCGGATAGGAATTTTACCATCAGTTTGTCCGCCAGGGTCCTGTGGTATAGCATCACTCTCGAACCCCTTTCCTCTTCGGGTATGAGAGTGGAAAGGCTCTCCTTATACCGTGTGTCGAGCAGTGTGTACACTCAGTAATCCGTAGTGGCCAGAATGCGTGTAACGCAAGGCTCACGAGAAAGGCATCCTAACATGAAGTCCGCCATGTGTGCCAGGGTACCTGTACGCTACACATGGCTGTCCTCACTAGGAAAATCACTTTCAGGATCCTCCTCCTCCTCCTCCTCCTCAGGCCATACACGCTGAAAGGATGACAGGCAAGCAGCATGGGTACCCTCAGCAGTGGGCCAAGCTGTCTCTTCCCCCTCCTCCTTATGCTCCTCCCCCTCCTCCTCCTCCTCAACGCGCTGAGATATAGACATGAGGGTGCTCTGACTATCCAGCGACATACTGTCTTCCCCCAACTCCGTTTCCGAGCGCAAAGCATCTGCCTTTATGCTTTGCAGGGAACTTCTCAAGAGGCATAGCAGAGGAATGGTGACGCTAATGATTGCAGCATCGCCGCTCACCATCTGGGTAGACTCCTCAAAGTTTCCAAGGACCTGGCAGATGTCTGCCAACCAGGCCCACTCTTCTGTAAAGCATTGAGGAGGCTGACTCCCACTACGCCGCCCAAGTTGGAGTTGGTATTCCACTATAGCTGGAGGCTATTCCACTATAGTTGGAGGCTGACTTCGCGTACGTAACGCACTGCAGAGGCAGGCAACAATTATGCACAAGGCTGGGTATTAATTCAACAACTACTACCCCCAGCAGAGACGCAGTAAACTGAAGGCAGTGACAGGCAGGCCTAATATTGTATTTTTTGGAAGTTTTTGGGAAAAAGCCCACTGCCTATATAGCCAGTATACCTCTTTCCTTGTACCACTGTCCCTGCCTCACCAGTACTGCCCCTATACTGAGTAAAATGACTGCAGACTGAGGACGCTATGGTCTTCACGCCCGATATACAAAAAAATAATAATTGTGCAACACTGCTAAAAGCAGCCTCAACAGTACTGCACACGGTCAGATGTGGCCCTAAGAAGGACCGTTGGGGTTCTTGAAGCCTAATATAACTCCTAACACTCTCCCTATAGCAGCAGCAGCATTAGCAGCACTTTCCCTGATCTATGTCAGAATGCATCTGAGGCGAGCCGCGGGAGGGGCAGATTTTAATACTCGGGTGTCATCTGATCTCTCCAGCCACTCACTGCAGGGGGGTGGGATAGGGCTGGAACATCACAGGGGGAAGTTGTAATGCCTTCCCTGTCTTTCTATTGGCCAGAAAAGCGCGCTAATGTCTCAGAGATGAAAGTGAAAGTAACTCGAACATCGCGTGGTACTCGTCTCGAGTAACGAGCATCTCGAACACCCTAATACTCGAACGAGTATCAAGCTTGGACGAGTACGTTCGCTCATCTCTAATAGATACATAGATAGATATGAGATAGATAGATATATAGATAGATTAATATGAGATAGATAGATAGATATGATATATATATATATATATATATATATATATATCTAATAGATAAACATAAGATAAATAGATAGATATATGATAGGTAAATGTGAGATAGATATGGGAACGATAGATAGATAGATAGATAGATAGATAGATAGATAGATAGATAGATAGATACTGAGGTTAATCTGTTCTAACTACATGCAAATCTCTTGGATAACAAATTCAGGCTCCACCCAGCAATTAGCGGTGATCAGCTTGCGGGTAGAGCGGTGCTGCGGGCATAGATGAGATAGATATGATATATATATATATATATATATATATATATATATATATATATATAATAGATAAATATAAGATAAATAGATAGATATGGGATAGAGAGATACATAGATACAAAGATAGAGATCGATAGATAGAGAGGTATGAGATGGATGGATGATAGATGGATAGATAGATGGATGATAGATAGATATAAGATAGATAGATAGATAGATAGATAGATATGAGATAGATAGATAGATAGATAGATAGGAGATATGAGATAGATAGATGGATAGATATGAGATAGATAGATGGATAGATAGATAGATAGATAGATAGATAGATAGATAGATAGATATTAGATAGATAAATATGAGATAGAGAGATATATAGGTACAAATATAGATAGATAGATAGATAGATAGATATGAGATAGATGGATGATAGATATGAGATAGATAGATAGATAGATAGATAGATAGATAGATAGATAGATAGATAGATAGATAGATAGATAGATAGATAGGAGATAGATAGATAGATATTAGATAGATACATAGAGAGATATGAGATACATATGAGATAGATAGATATTAGATAGATAAATAGATAGATAGGAGATAGATAAATAGATATGATATAGATAGATATATAGATAGAAGATAGATAGATAGGAGATAGATAAATATGGGATAGATAGATAGATAGATAGATAGATATGAGATAGATAGATAGATATGAGATAGATAGATAGATATGAGATAGATAGATAGATAGATAGATAGATAGATAGATATGAGATAGATAGATAGATAGATATGAGATAGATAGATATGAGATAGATAGATATGAGATAGATATGAGATAGATAGATAGATAGATAGATAGATAGATAGATAGATAGATAGATAGATAGATATGAGATAGATAGATAGATAGATATGAGATAGATAGATAGATAGATATGAGATATAATAGATAGATAGATAGATAGATATGAGATAGATAGATAGATAGATATGAGATATAATAGATAGATAGATAGAGAGATAGATATGAGATAGATAGATGGATAGATAGATAGGAGATAGATAGATATGAGATAGATAGATAGATAGATATGAGATAGATAGATGGATAGATAGGAGATAGATAGATAAATAGATAGATAGATAGATATGAGATAGATAGATAGATAGATAGATAGATACTGAGGTTAATCTGTTCTAACTACATGCAAATCTCTTGGATAACAAATTCAGGCTCCACCCAGCAATTAGCGGTGATCAGCCTGCGGGTAGAGCGGTGCTGCGGGCACCCATGGGGTTTCGTGTTACAATAATGCCATTCTTCCTTCCTCGGTGGGTGATGAGCGGCTCTCACCTCCTGACTAGCTGGCACTGATGGAGATGGTTATTAGCTTCATCTCACCCACCTGTTGTGGCTTGGAAGTCTCCAAGCAATATACTATCTCATTAAGTCTGACTGATGGACCTGGAAGCCAATTAGCGCAGAGGGGGGGAGCCTTACATCCAAGAGAGAAAGGATCAGCGAACATCATGTCAGGAACTACCGAGAGCCGTTACTAATGCCGTGCCTTTACTGGGTAATTCCAAATAACCGCAGATCAGTAGAGACAAAAAGACTCAAAGTGTCTTGTACTTGACTGCATTTGAAAACTGTCTTCAGATCTGCCCCGCCCACCCATGTATAGGCCACGCCCACAACCACAAGTTGTTTTTTTGATCTGTACCAAACACTCCGATAAGTTACTGTTATGACACCAACCTTAGGCGCTGATTCGTGGGCACTTGGAATTGTGATCAGATGCCCGATCATAGAGTGCCCAGTAGTGCAGGCGGGCAGCCGGGACTTGATGATGATCCAGGCAAGTAGCAGACTAATGTAGCAGAGCTGCGCAGGTAATAGGGTGATGTAGCTGAGCCAAGCAGGTAACAGAGGGGGACATGGTGTAGCAGTAACACGACCAGACCAAGGAACTGCATTGATACTTGGGCAAGGCTTGCCTGAATCTCCAAGATACAGATAAAGTAGTTCATGAGTTAATCAGGAACAACTCTGGCAATAGAGACCAAAGACTGGGGAGAGTTAACCAGTGCATTGCCACAGTGCACCATGGTGTCAAAACCTGATTGTCCTGGCCAAGAATGCAGCTGTGTGTACGGTAGTCCTAGAGACGTGGTGCAACCTCCAGAGATGCGCCAAGAAGTTGAGTAGCGAACAGCCACATAATTGGCGTAGCATGTGACAGTATGAGCCAAAAACCAATCTAAGATACCAGACCGGACACCGGACACCCACACAGGCCAGCAGCCCATACAGTGACCGCAGCCGCCTAGTAGCACAACAAGCTGAGTGCTTCCTCTAACGTATAACATAGACATGGGCAGAGCAGTCCTTCCAACACCTTGTATGGCCACTCCAAGGTAACTTCTAAGCCCTGCCTCCAATCTACCCAGGTGGACCCTAAAACGCCCTGGAATGTCCATTTCATACAAATTTTTGTTGGTCCCGCCCCCTCTCATGACGTGTGTCTGTAGGGCAAGGATTAGAGCAGGCAACATATAATGCCGACTTCTAGCCTCAATAACTGTGTGGCCACCATGCAGGAGAATACTGAATGGGGGGTCCAGGAGGTCTCCCCTTCTCCCAGGAGTCTCCCCCTCTCCCAGGAGTCTCTCCCTCTTCCAGGAGGTCTCCCCCTCTCCCAGGAATCTCCCCCTTTTCCAGGAGTCTCCCCCTCTCCCAGGAGTCTCCCCCTCTCCCAGGAGTCTCCTCCTTTTCCAGGAGTCTCACCCTCTTCCAGGAGGTCTCCCTCTCTTCCAGGAGTCTCCCCCTCTTCCAGGAGGTCTCTCCCTCTTCCAGGAGGTCTCCCTCTCTTCCAGGAGTCTCCCCCTCTTCCAGGAGTCACACCCTCTTCCAGGAGGTCTCCCTCTCTTCCAGGAGTCTCCTCCTCTTCCAGGAGGTCTCTCCCTCTTCCAGGAGGTCTCCCTCTCTTCCAGGAGTCTCCCCCTCTTCCAGGAGGTCTCTCCCTCTTCCAGGAGGTCTCCCTCTCTTCCAGGAGTCTCCCCCTCTTCCAGGAGTCTCACCCTCTTCCAGGAGGTCTCCCCCTCTCCCAGGAATCGCCCCCTTTTCCAGGAGTCTCCCCCTCTCCCAGGAGTCTTTCCCTTTTCCAGGAGTCTCACCCTCTTCCAGGAGGTCTCCCTCTCTTCCAGGAGTCTCCCCCTCTTCCAGGAGGTCTCTCCCTCTTCCAGGAGTTCTCCCTCTCTTCCAGGAGTCTCCCCCTCTTCCAGGAGTCTCACCCTCTTCCAGGAGGTCTCTCCCTCTTCCAGGAGTCTCCCCCTCCTCCAGGCATTTCATCACCACTCTTGTTTTCCTCTTGTAACGCTCTTCAGAATGTGTGCCTGTTATGTCCATGGGGAGGACGGCGCATCTGCATGAGCCCCCCGGCTGTGGCAACAATCTCCGTTGTATCCCGCTCTTCTGGGTGCAGATACAGTAGAAAAGTATTTGGCTGTTAAAGAAGTAATAAACTACATTGGCCTATTGTGTATCCACCACTGATCTCTACTCTGGGCCCAGCAGTCATGTGCCCACTCAACCACTGAGATCAATCACTGGTCTCAGTTCCCATTGCAGATGCCAACTGATTGGCCACAGCAGTCATGTGCTTAGTTGGCCACATGACTGCTGGATCCAGAGGTGAGCAGAGACCGCAGGAAAGCTAGCAGACTGCTCCGCCTGGGTTAGGTGAGCGGGAGCTTTTTTTTGCCACAAAAAAGTTTGGGTACAGAGGCGGGGCAGTAGTAAAGGGGGTGGGGTACTTTGCCCACTTGGGTATTAAAATGGCCCTGGCTGTGGAATGCTGCCTTCCAATAGGTGGCACTGTGGAGGTATTATTCCATCTCCCTTTTTTACCTAGCAGTAATAGCTGTTTGCCAGGGTTGGAGAAGCCCGTGGCGATCAGTTGATTGCCGCACTGACTTCATTTTAAAAATAGATTGTCTGTCTTAAACAATCTGCGTTCATCTGTTCTCGGAAAAAGGATACGTGGATGTGATCATTTGTTGGAAGAAGAGCGGCCAGGTCAGCTGTTTCTATAATCCTGGGTACCGGGGGCATGCAGACGGGTATTCTCATCAGTCATGATTGGCTGAGATGGAAATACCCCTTTACGTAAACGACCCGTTGAATAGTTATGACATTTATAGTATGGCGCCACCTGGTGTTCACACAGTACAGTAATGAGCTGAGGCTGGTGGACACACATGCTCAGTCATTTCCTCATAACCAGGTCTCTGCATAGTGATCCTCTCTTCTCTGCTGACCAATAGAAGTAGCTGCCTGCCTGCTTGTCAGGTGGAGTAGAATCTCTGTAGTACATGGCATTATAGATGATAAGACTCCTCCAGGGAAAGTAAGAAAGGAGTATATTGTCAGCTGCCAGAGGGGAAAGGAGACTGATTCTGTCCAGAGCCACTCCCAGCAGCACGGATAAGCAGCAACCAGGGGCGCCCCTTTCATGAGGTGACCTGAGACTGCTGCCTCTGCTGGACATCAAAGGGCAGGAAGCAACGTGACAATTATTGAACTCACTCTGTCTTCAGCTGCCTCCCAGCATTTGCCACTGTTGGAATCGGTCGGTGACCCCTGACTTCTCCCGCCAATATATATGCATGCACAACAGGCACTGGGGGGAGAGGTAAGGGGTCGCAGACTGAATACAACAGCAGAAGTGAGCTGCGGATGAGGGAGTTTGATGATTTTCAGGTTGCTGCCCAATGTCAACTAGGGGGTCCCTATTAGTACTGGGGCAACTAATGGGGTCTTTATTATTACCCGGGCTTTTATAGGACACTATTGGGGTCATTATTACTACAGGGGTTGCTAACGGGAGCACTATTACTACTGTGGCCATTATGGTGGTTACATTTACTATTTGGACCACTATGGGGTACACTTACTTTCGGGGTCACGGAGGGGAACACTTACTATTTGGGCCATTATTGTGGTCAGTATCACTCTGTCACTTCAGACAAGTCTCAGTGGTTCAAATACTTGTTCGGTGTCTTGTATATTGGCACTTTTAATGCCTGTAAGGAGTAATGGTTTCTTTTGCGGGAAGGGGGGGGGGCAGATCGCACTTCACCTCAAGCAGCGTAAAGTCCGGGGGCCTACCCTGTCAGAGGGGCCACATAACAGGACATTGTTTGCAGAGTGACTTTGTTGCTCATCTCAGATGCGTTTGAGAGATACAAGTTATATAGCGGGGTTGTGGATATATGGATCGGAACACAACTAGATAAACTGCGCACAGTGATTGTTCGGAGCCCCGCGGGCCGGTGTACTCTGTGATAATCGCTTCATGTTGAAGGATTTTTTTCCTTAATGCCGCTGAAAAGAGTCCAAGCAATTAATGTATTACGCCTGAGGAGAATTCCGTGTCGAGTTAATAAGCGGCCTGCGCCTTGTGCGCGGAGACACATTTTGCTTGGTAAACAGCAGCCGATGGGGAGGTGATGCTGGAAGGCGCTGCAGATTATCACATGCCGTCATGTATTTTCATGCTCTTTCTCTTTGCTTTGCAGGTTGCGTTTCTCGTGGCTGGAAATAAAAAGAACAAACAGGCGATATAATAATAAATTCTAAATATGCAAATAGACCTTTAAGCATTTTATAGCTAAGCTGATCTTAAAGGGACGCGTCACCGGGGAAGATTTCCTTAGACTTTTCCGATGGCTTTTTAGTATAAGCTGCTGTGTGTGAGCAGTAACACTACGGGGGACACTCATACAGGCTTTTACGCCACTTTCTGGTGAAAAAAAGTTGCAAATTCTTGCACTAGTGGGGATTTGTGCAACAATTTGCAACTTTTTGCTGTCTCCACTGTCATTTTCCACTTTTTTTAAGGGGGCGTGTCTTGTCTTTAGGGGGCAAAGAAAATGGCGTAAATTATGCCAGAAATGAACATTAGATCAGATCTGACATACATTTCTCTTCAGATCCACGGAGTGGCTGATGTACGCCAAATATATGACCTCTTCATGTATTAGCCGCATCATGTGCCAGTGGAAATATTAGGACTGGTGTTTGAAATGCCAACCTTAATCATTTCCCCCCTGTATCAGTCCATTATATGACTTTTATCCATTTTCCTTCTGCAGGATAAACCTATGATTTTCTAGCTTCTCTGGACTGGTGGGAGGAGCCTGACTGTTGTGCTATGTGTACTGTGTCCTATAGACTGTGCAGAGAACTGCAGATTCTGCTTTCTAACCGTCTGTAACACAGTCAGGGAGAAAAAACTTAATTACGTCTGACAGAATACAGAAGGACTGAGCAGTGGAGATATGAATAAATAGCAGCAGATACCTCCCCATTAGCTTCAGCAGCAGGTCTCTCTTTCCCTCCTGTGCAGTAGGTTCCTGGTTTGGCTAATGAGAAGCCTATAGGTGGCGCTGTAGAGGCATTGTTCCATTTGCTTATTTCCCAAAGGTCTCTTTACACCTTCTAGGTACTCTCCCTAAGGAGAATCAATACTCTTCCCAACCCATAAATGTATACAGGCCTCTAACTAGCCTAACCAGAAACCTGCTGCACACTGATGAGGGTTAATCACCCCAAAGCAGCTGTCTGTACACGGTTACCTTCTCCTTCTGCTTCACATTTCCCAGTCATGGTTGCAAGGCTTGTTAAAAGGCCAGATACTGACTTGCAGGAATGCTGCCTTCCAATAGGTGGTGCTGCAGAGGCATTGCTCTTTCTTTCTATTTGCATATTTCCCAGAAGAGCCTGCATGGCCCTATAAGTCTCTTCACACCTTCTAGGTGCTCTCCCTAAAGAGAAACAATCACCTAACCACAGGTTAGCTGATAAAAGTCTTATCGCGGGGTTCTCACCATTGGTCAGGAGTCCTCCCGCCTCCTCATTGGGTGCCCTAAAGTGAGGAGGAGCTTAAATGCAGTATTGGACAAACAATGCATGTTGCTGTTGCTTTCAACTTTGCGGGACTGTCGGAGATAGCCAAGTGCCTATAGTTGTCTATCTCCAGCAGTTCCAGTGAAATGAATAATGAAAACAAAGATCTGGTACCGTGTTAGCCAGTAGAGCAAAATGTGATTGTTCTCAGCAAGAGAAACGACGTAATCTTGTAGATATGATACCTTTTAATGGCTAACAAAAATACATGATGTAATAATAGCGAGCTTTCGTACCAACGCAGGGTACTTCTTCCGGCTTAAATGGATTGGATCTGAAGAGGCATGCATATTTATACACACTTATAACATACATACTTATGACAAGGCACAGATATGGATGTGATTGGTTCGCACTTAAAAGGAGTTCTGCAAAACAGAAAACAAACTTTTTTTGTCTAGGCACTGACAGCGGAGTGAAAGTTTTCCAACATATATATAGGACTATAAGATCCCTGGGACATTTACATGTTCCTCGTCCAATGTTGTGTACCTAATCATGTGCAGTAAATGTCCTGTTGGGGGTCTTTATGTTGGAGAAACAGGACAGAAACTCAAAGCCAGGATGAGATCTCATCGCCACACGATTGAACACAGAAAAAGAGAGTTACCTGTGGCCGAGCACTTCTCTAACCATGGACATGACATAGGAGATATGAGAGTTTTGATATTGAAGGGTGGTTTCAAGTCACAAAACCACAGAAGAATTTGGGAATATAAATTGATAACAACCTTTGACACGCTGAATACGGGGTTAAATTATTCCCCAGGATTTATGCGTGAATGGGAAGTGTGAGACTTGATTGCACAGATAAGACCCCCATCAACAGTAATTCAGGGGCCATTAACTTTCACTCCCTTATCAGTATTTAGCTAAAAATGTTTGTGTATCTCTTATAACAATTCGAGCCTGTTGACCTTTTCCCCCCCTCCAACAGTAATTTAGAGACCATAAAACTTTCACTCCGCTGTCAGTGCCTAGACAAAAAAAGTTTGTTTTCTGTTTTGCAGAACTCCTTTTAAGTGCGAACCAATCACATCCATATCTGTGCCTTGTCATAAGTATGTATGTTATAAGTGTGTTTAAATATGCATGCCTCTTCAGATCCAATCCATTTAAGCCGGAAGAAGTACCCTGCGTTGGTACGAAAGCTCGCTATTATTACATCATGTATTTTTGTTAGCCATTAAAAGGTATCATATCTACAAGATTACGTCGTTTCTCTTGCTGAGAACAATCACAGTGAAATGAATGGAGCAGCAGTGTGCTTGCTCATCTGCTGCTCCATTTAAGCTCCTCCTCACTGCTCTGCCTGCAGAGGGGGACAGCGGACACTTATTTTTGGCTCGATGGTCAGAACTGTAATTTGCCGGCAATGTTCTCTCTAAAGTTTGTAGCTAGTAAGCAGGGTAGAAGGGGCATGATCGTTGCTCAATTGTCGCTCAGCAATACAGAAATGCAATAAGCTGCCAGGTATACAAGGACCACATAGCATCCAAGCAAATGATATTAATTAGCTTGCACGTCTAGTGCAGTAATGGCTATGGTTTGGATTTTTGGTGGTCTAGGGGAGTGAAGGTGTTAATGCCTGTATGTCTCACTGTCTATGGCAGTAAAATTGTTGCTGTCAGCATTCCTGGGGGCATAGGGCAGTGAAAAGCTTAATGCCAATGTTCTTGGAGGTCTAGGGCAGTGAAAGGGGTTAATGTGTGTTTCCCTGGTGGTCTAGGGCAGTGACTGGATTAATGTAAGAATCCTTAGAGGTCTAGGACAGTGAAAGATTTAATGTCAACTTTCTTGGTGGCCTATAGCAGCGAAGGGGTTGATTTGTGCATATTTGGTCATCTTTTACAGTGAAGGAGTTAATGTGTGTATTCGTGGTGGTATAGAACAGTGAAGAGATTAAAATAAGTATCCCTGGTAATTTAGGGCAGTGAAAGACTTAGTGTCAATATTCTTGGTAGTCTACAGTTGTAATAGGATTAATGTGTGTATCTCTGGAGGTCTAGGGCAGTGAAAGGGTTAATGTGTGTATCCCTGGAGGTCTAGGGCAGTGAAAGGGGTTAATGTGTGTATCCCTGGTGGTCTAGGGCAGTGGCTGCATTAATGTAAGAATCCTTAGAGGTCTAGGACAGTGAAAGGTTTAATGTCAACATTCTTGGTGGCCTAGAGCAACGAAGGGGTTGATTTGTACATTTCTGATGGTCTAGGGCAGTGAAAGATTTAATGTCAATATTCTTGGTCATTTATCACAGTGAATGGATTAGTATGTGTGCAGGTAGCCAGACCAGACAGGTGGGGAGCAGCGGAAAAGAACAGGGTTGTCATGGTGGCGCCGCTGCTCTCTCACACTAGGAAAGGTGCGTTTCTGGTGCGGCTTTTCACAGGGAAAAAGGGTAATTGTGAAGTTTGTGATGCCAGTCTGCATACAAGCCGAGGCCTGTGCCGGGCAAAATAGGAATATAAAATGAGAAAACTAGAATAAAACTTTTCTTTCCCCTAAAGCGCAGATGGTGAATGGTGGGAAGGGACTCCCGGAGGCAGAGGGAACGGTGCAAACATTTAAGTTTATTAGTTATTACCTTCAAACAACGAGCAGCGTCAGCTTTTTTAGTGCAGTTTTACTTTACTTTGCATTTTCTCAGCACAATTCAGATTTGACGTTTCTTTATGGTGCTTTTCTTAGTTTACTGAGTGGCAGTAACAGCACAATTAGAGCCCGTGCAGGTATGAGGTGCAGACCTTCTATCTGGGCTACACATGGGCTCTTCAGTGAATAAGCATCCTCTATGCTTTGCCCTCCTGCTTCTCTTTCCCTATTTTCTTCTATTCTCTTGATTTCTAGGCTTCCTTTCCTAGCGAGCGTTACAGTTACTTTAGTCTTTGGTTGATTCTCTTCTATTCTTTCAAGCACTGTGATTTCCTTGTGATTTTCAGTTACTCTAGATTCTTGCTAAAGCTGATTTATTTCTCTTCCTTTCTGTCCTCTTAGTTAGAATGATAGAACTCTCAGGGTACTCGCACTGTTTCTCTCCTCCCCACTGCACTGGTACTCCGCTTTTGTTCCTCTCTCCTAGTACTCCATCTCTTCCTCTCCTTCGCAGTCTCTCTCTCGTCTCTCCACCACACCCTTTTGGTCTTCTCTGTCTTCCAGTCTGTAGTGTGCCCCCCACAGACCCCCTAGACTCCTCCAACCTTTCTACACTCCACCAACCCATGTGTAGAACCTTTCTTCCTATCACAGGCTATTTCTCATCTAAATACCCGACTCATGCCCTTACACTAGGCTGCACTTTGTACCAATGAAGTGTGGTTGACGAACAGTAGATTTACATATTAAGGTGACATGAACATTTTTAATGACATCTTCTCAGAGTCCTTTATGGAGTGTACAGTCCTGTACACTACACATGCATGCCTGGTGGCCTACAGCAGTGAAGGATCCCTGGTGGTCTAGGGCAGTCAACATTGTTAATTTTAAGATCCCTGGTGGAGGGCAGTGGAAGTGGTAATGCTTCACATCGAGGTCCAGTTGGTTACTCACCACTCCAGTGTTGTCCAAGCTGTAGAAAGAGGCTGAACTCTGATGGTGCGGCTTCATGATTCCACCCCGCACTGAAAATACAGATGAGTGCAGGCAGGGAATAGAGAAGACTGTGCTGCTGTAACTGTATGAGTGCTGCTCAATTCTCTCTTCTCTGATTGGGCAGAGTGATTCAGAAGTGCTCTGCCTGATCATTAAAGGAAGAGCCCCAGGAGTCTACAAGTCTTTCTCCGAGTAGGGGTAGATTCGGAGCTGCGCAGTTGTGCTTAGAGGGAGCAGTACTGTAGTTGCCCATAAATGTCATCGACATTGCAGCCCACAGAGATGCCCGCTAGCATGATATGTAAATGTATCTCACGGCTAGATTTATAATTTATGATACCACAAAAGTATGAATTATACCAAATGACAGACTCAGCTCTGCACCTCAGCAGATAGCTGCGAGAACAGAACGGGCCGTCTATGTCACAAATATGAAAACTGGCATAATGGATGACAAATCGGGTTCAGCGGTTTGTAGGTGAGCGGGAGGTGAAGTGCGGAGTCATTGCAAGTCGGAATAAAACATGTCCCCGCGCCGCTTCCTCCATAAAAGACAGCGCAGCCATCATTCTTCTCCATCTCATCACTATAAATGGCGCCTGCAGAAGATTCAGTGCGAGCCGTAAATATATTTGTTTAAAGGATAATGTGATTTTATACACAAAAATGTCGCTTGTCATCAACTGCGAGAACATCGGGTTCTATAAACAGCGGCTTCAGATGAATGAAGGGGAAGCTTCTGAATTCATTACCGCTTCGAGCGCGGCGCTCCGACTCCTCGGCGTAGTGAATGGCATTAGTGAAAACTCATTAGAGATCTGTAACTAAACACAAGCAGGATGTCTAATTGGAAGCCGAAGAGCCGATGAACTGGAAAATGTAATTGATTGAAGTGCCGCTACACGGAGAGCGCTTCGCTTTATCACATTATAGTCGGATCTGTTTACTATGAATATAGAAACCGTAAATGTTACCATCATATCAGCAACTGTTTGCAAACGCGGTCTGTGCCCGCTGGCATCGTGGGGTCCGCCTCCTAAAATACGGATGAGCTCTCCTTAGGACAGGTTATAAGAGGCTCGCTGGCTGGGATCCCCGCTGATCAGCTGATGGAAGAATCCGTGGCGCTCAGGTGAGCACTGTGGCCTCTTCTGTGGTCAGTGATGTCAGGTTCATTTGTCGGTTATCATCACTCCTTGAGGAGAGCACCTAGATGGTGAGTGAGGAGACTTATAAGGCCGTGCATGCTCCTCTGGGTAATGTATGCAAATAAGGAAGATGGAACAATACCTCTGCAGCGCCACCTATTGGATGGCAGCATTCCTGCAAATCAATGTCACACCCTTTATACAGGTCTTCACAACAAGAATTTGGAATTGAAAACCGAGGCAGACTCCATCCACAGACAGCGGTTTGTCACAAGAATGTGTGCAGCTCCGTCCAATCGGGCACAGCCGCTACGACATGAATGGCACTGTGCCCGGTATGTAGGGTAGAGGCCGCAGCTCTCACCCTTCAGATGATAGGCCAAGCCGCAGACCCCAACCATTCTACTGATGACCAACTCTAAAGATAAGCATCAATATCCAAGTCCAGAACACCCCTTTAAGCCAAGGTGCCTTCTCTCTCCCCCTTTGCCTTCTCTACAAAGTCCTGCAAGAATGTAGCTATAGGCGGTCCGGGCTGTAGGTCAGGGCTGGCAAGACAGAAAATGCTGAAATTCAGGAGGTTGAGCCTAGAAGTGGCAACCTATCCCCGTTATCTGCAGCTCCGGGCCGCTTCTTCATCCCATGCCGCCGCCGATCTGCCGCCGTGTTTACATGCATCACTTCTGGAGTAACAACAGACTGCAGCAAATGCAGACAAGATGTCAGAGGAAGTGGAGGGTCACATGACATAGATAGAGGATGAAGAAGGTAGCTGGACGGGAGCAGCGGCCCTACTAGAGTGACTTATTGTGAGGATGGACACAATCTGTGCCTTGAACACTCTTGTAACGTCCATGTAACGCCCGGCTCTAGCCCACACGTGGCTCGCTCTCAGGTCCTTGCTGCGCCCCTATGTAACATATGACATCACATAATACACCTTGATGTTACATTTTACATAAACATTAACTGTAATTCTGCAACCTGGAACCCCTGCAAGGTCCTGCTTGACTAACGGCATCCAGTGTTGGGACAGTAGCGGTGCCTCGGTTGCCTTGTGTCTGGGACCTCCACACGCTGGCCAGGGATTTACCAATAATGGTTCCGGTGGGAATTTGCACACTTACAAGTGCCAGCATCTCATCACGACTAACGGCAGCTCATAGTCCGGTCAAAACCGCAGCCTCAGTATCCATCATCTGCGGGGAGGGAGACGCCCTCCCACGTGCTGCGAGATCCTTTGACCCCGTGATTCACCCGTCTCTTCAGTCCCTGGTTTGTCAGTGCCCGTTTGGTCTCTGACAGCGCCATCCCTGGCAGCTGGCCAGCATGAGGACACTGCCTGCTGCACTGTCCCTAGTCACGGCCTCCGCCACTACTTTCACCCTCTCAGTGCTGCCCCCTCTTCGCACACACCCTGAATTCTCAGCTGCATCACAGTTCCAGGATGTCTGCTGGCTTGTCCCCACATGGGGTCTCACAACCAATCAGAACTCCTTCTGGAAAATTTTTCATGTAGTCCAATTGTTCTATTCACTTGTATTAGTAATAGCTTTCGGCTGTGTTGGAGCTCCCTCTTGTGGCCAAAGCTGATATTGTAGTTAGCAGTCCCAGATGCCACAGAGTGACTGACAGAGGCAGAGGACGGGACCTCGCTCCAGAGCTCAGTAGATGGCAGCAGTGCAGCTGTATCCATAAGAGGGGGTTGGGCACTTCTCACCCCTCTTACAAAACTTTATCACAATGGTAATAGACCAATTGCTTAGGGGAAGGATGCCCGATATAGCAGATGCTGGTTGGTGATTGGTGGGGACGGTGGTGTACATGGCGCCCACATAGCAGTGGAGTATAAATATATGTGTAAAGGTCAAAACCAAATGTTTACTGTCCATTCACTGAGCTGTTGAAGAGCTTTTCTATCCATGTGTTTTATATATAACCCATGCACATATATACGGCTTTAGGGACATTTCATGGTGCCGAGTTCTTTCTGCATCTTTCTCTCCCCACGTCTCATATCGCAGGTGGATTAACAGCCCACGAGGAATTAATTCACTCTACATAATGGATATGGAGAACATTACATACTTGTTAATGAAGCAAGCTGTTCCCTAACTGTGAGCAAAGCATGTGCTGCTGGCAAGAAAAACGTCTTCTCTTGTCTATTAAGTATATACCGTATTACCGCCGCCGCCGCTCTGTGTAATTAAGATTCATTATTACGTCTGCTTGAAGTGGCTCAGTCGCCGTTACAGAAGAACTACTTTGTGCCGATCTGCAGATGACAGACGAATACACTATATTAACAGAAGTATCAGGACGCATAGAAGGGGGAGAAATTGGAAGAAATTCCCATTTTCCCCCTGTAATGGGTCACCATCGTCCTCCATGACTGCAGTCCCCCTCAGCTTCCAACCAGATCCCCATAGATGTGTGGAGGATTTGCCTCCATTCCTGGAGGAACCTCAGATAGTGATGGGGCGATGATGGGTGTGTTGGGCGCACGGATACGGCATTCTAGTTCGCCCCACTCGATGGGATTTAGATTTGGACTTTGGGCAGCCCATGAAGTCTGCAGACGTTCTGCTCCCCACACTGTGTGCCGTATGACATGGCGCTCGGTCATGTTGGTGGAGACACTGAGCTGTACCAAAGTATTACCACAGGGGAGGGGATGCCACATTGTCCGGGATGTCTCTGTACCCATTGGCATTGAGGCTGGACTTCACTCTAACCAGACTTTACTCTAATGGCCCTAGTCCTTCCCAGCAGAAACACCCCCACATCATAACAGAACTGTTACGGAGAGTGAGTGTGGACCCACTGTGCCAATCAACTGGTTTGGCTTTCGGCTAATCCTAAGGGCGTTATCCTGATGGTTCCCTGGCATTTACCCTTTAGTCCCTGTACAGGGATCTGAACTTTGCTGCTGGAAACCGAGTGGGCCACTAGCTCCTGGAGTAGGCATGGTGTGGTTGGCAGTTGACCCATGGGATTCATACACCAGTACATAGCACCACGAAACAGGCCGAAGTATAAACAGAATCTGGTCCGGGCTGGGGCAGGCAGAGAACACATGTTATCCAGGTAAAAGTCCAGGAATGAGGGCTGACGTAGAAGTCGGAGACAGGAGACTTTTGCTGGGTGACTGCGGCAAACTCACACCAACACTCAGGCAAAGGGAGACGATTCCCAGCTCAACTAAATAGGAGGGCAATAACCTATTACCCTGCAGCTGGGCTGATAGCACTGTGGAGAATTAACTCCTGCAGTGCTGATGGAAAGTAGAAGCTAGAAGAGTCCAATCATACAGGGGGAGCAGAGTGATGCCTGTGCTAGCCTGAACTAGCAAGAGGATGGCAGACATGGGTAGCCAACCTAACAAGAACCTCCTCCAAACTTAAGGGACGATGCAGTCATGTAAAAATCACTCTCCAGGCAACTGCCACACCCAAGTGCAGCCATCCGATTGGAAGATGGTGTCCTGCGATTCAGCTATACACAACACTTGCTTCCACTCACTTACAGTCCGTCGCTCCAAGCCCTCTCGCAGGCACCGCTGTGCATTTACCGACACTCGTCCCTGGTAACCCTTCACATGGGGGCATCTGATGGTTTCTGTACTGGGATCCCCTGTGTGATCCCCTCCTCTGTACCTTCTGCTCACACATCTGATTTGCATATCCCCTTCACCTGACAGCGCAGGATTGATGGGGGGGGGGCATACTTTTGTCAACATAGAGCCAGTGACATCTACACTATTTCACTAATTAAAGGTCCCTTTACATGAGACAACTGTCCACCACATAATTGTTTGTAAAAGCAAAATCCAATGACAGTTGTTCCATGTGAACGCGGCCACCAACAGGGCGAGGAGCAATAATTCACTTACAAGTCCTTAGTTGTTTTGTTTCCACATCACAGGGGTTTGTATCTGGCCGACTTGTGAATGACTTTACTTGGTGTCCGTCTCCCTCGAATGCCAACAACTCACTTGGGTAATTCGACTATTCGGAGAATAGTTGCCGGCCTGAGGGGTGATTGTGGTAACAGTTTGCACCCCCGGCCGCTGCGTTACCCACACGGTGGACATTCTGCCCATATGCTCAGATATAACCTTCCTCCGCTGGCTGCTTCTTGGAATTACTTTTGGCCCATCTATGGGGTAGCTTTACTTTTCATAGGCTGTCAGGTTTAGGGGCCCCGGTGCACGCAGGCAGTCTGTCCGCTGTATCCCACTGATTGTCGGTGTATACCATTGAAGGGACACTAGTAAGGTGGCTTGTATGGCCTCGCATACAGGCCCTCTATGAGACTAGCACTAATTATCTGGGCAATGTATCCCTAATTGGTGGAGTATACTATTAAAGGGGCAGTTGATCGGTGGCTTGTACGGCTCAGCTTTCTTTTTACAGTCACCGTGAGACGTTTGGCGCCATTTATCTGGGCCGTGTATGTATGGAACTATTTATCTGGACTTTTGGTGAAAGCATCGTTAAAGCACAAAGTTGTAGCTTTTTAAATATATGCCAACTCGCACTACCTTAAAGAAATGGCCGTAGATTGTGAGGGGAACGTGGCCGCCCCGCGGCGAGAGATTAAATTATAGCATAAATCAACCCAAGCTAAAGTCTATAAAGGTGCCGGATAGCCTAGAGGGTCCTAATATATGATGAGGCGTTGGGTGGTCTTACTCCAGCATATGAGTATCAGTCCTAATAAAGTCCCCTCATTGTTGGTCGCTGATGACAATGTGACTTGTGCGCTATAAGAGTCATGCAGGATAGTGTTGGGCCATCCTTGGAGGGTTAGGGACACCTACTGGAGCTTTGTTATCCCATGAAGTCAGGTGTCGGCAGTGTATGTAGGTCAGGAAGGTGTGGCTTCTCCTTAGGGAGAACACAAGGTGTGAGGAGACTTATAAGGCCGTGCATGCTCCTCTGGGAAATATGTAAATGGAAAGATAGAACAATTCCTCTACAGTGCCACCTATTGGAAGGCAGCATTCCTGCAAGTCAATGTCAGACCTTTTAACAAGTCTTGTAATAATGATTGGGCATATAAGACGAAGCCAGAGTCTTCTCCAGAAGGAAAAGATAACCGTGTACAGGCAGACTGTTTGGGGGTTTTGTTTGCTTTGCTAGCCTATATGTCTCCTTACAAGATGCTCTCCCGAAGGAGAAACCATACCCTCCCTGAGCCACATTTATAGGTCTCTCACTAGCCAATCCGGGGCTAGCATCCTTCTGGAGAAGACTCTGGCTCAGATTCCCAGTCATAGTTACAAGACTTGCTAAAAGGTCTGACATTGACTTGCAGGAATGCTGCCTTCCAATAGGTGGCGCTGTAGAGGAATTGTTCCATCTTCCCGTTTGCAGTATATGTAGTTGACACGGGCCGCTATCTGCCTTTCCCCAGGTCATATTACTGAGCGCGTCTCTGGTTGGTTGTCATGCTCACAGCCGTATCACAAATCAATATGAGCGACTATAAGGCGCCACGGGCTCATAATGTGTGTTATAGATGACGGCACAAAAATGGGACCCCAAGTCCTGCCATATGGGAGGTCCTTACAGCTACAGAAGTAGCAAAGTAGAACTTGACTGTTCTAACTATTTGCAACAAGTTATCTTATGTTGGAGCATTGCAAAAGCCTCTGAAAAAGACCTGAGAGGGAAAAAGACCTGCATGGCAAGAGTCAATTTCAAGTTTGCTAGATCTGTGCACCCCGCTCCCTCTGTGCACAGTATTATAGACCCGGCCATCCTTTCTGTGGTCGCTGCACTCCTTCATTAAGAAATGCTTTATATTAATGGAAAAGAAATGAGATGTAATTCCGCCGCCATTTATCTCCGTGTTCCGAGGATATATAGCGGCCGCGTGCGCCAGGCAAATTAAATCCAATCTTCCCTAATGCAACAAATGTTCGCTTGATCAACCTGAGTACTGAGTGCTCCCGTAATTATGGCGTGAAGCAAATGGGTAGAAGAGACGAGAGAACCTCAATATGATTTGCTGTCCAGCGTTCCGGGATACAAGCCTTTCAAAAATAATGCTTATGGCCGTGATGTGAGCCGAGTATTAAAGCCCCCCCCCCCCCCCGACCCTCTTATCCGGGCGCTTCACTCATTAGTGTTCATTGACTCCGAGGACGCAGCAACGGAATACCTGGAACCGGAGTTAAACATATTTGTCTGTTATTTCCAGGAATATAATAGTGCACTTGGCCCCTGTGGTCGTGCCGGAGGCGTCAGACGTGCTGCTCATGGGAGGCAGTGAGTGGCAGCCAAACCATAGCTGGTAGCTCGCCTCCAGTCAATGAGCCATCCCAAGTGGGCCATATGTAACAAGCGGGCGGTACGTGACGGGCGATGACCGACGGAGATGGAGCAGCACATTTGTATCAAAGGAAACTCCACTGAAACATTCTTGACATTATTACCCCCAGGAGGGTCGGCATACTTACACTTGGGGTCACAGCACTCCTTATCATTCCACGGGGCAGCACAACGTTTCCTGCCTGAGATGCCAGAACATTTATTGGATATTTCTGGGTCGTAGTGTCATTTTTTTCCCATCGGGTCTCCTTTTCACTACAAACTATTTGATTGCCATTTTATACCCCCATTAACTATTAATAACTCTATTATTTAAATCTCTATGGTATTGGAGGGATGTATTCCATGACGCTTACAGTGGTCTGCCCTCATGTGTGTATGCCATCGTCCACGGTACCTTCCTTTAATAATTCTCATTTCTTGGTGAAATCCACCATGTTCGTCGCTGAGATCACCAAGACAATGGAAATCGATCCAAATGACTGTACAGATAGAGGAACTCTGATACAAATGTTGCAATCAAGTGTACAGAATGCATCGGCCTCTTCTCCATGAGTGCCCTGTAGTTAGCGGCCTTGTTGTTTCCAAGAAAACTCTTTACAACCGCACAGAACGCCGACCGCACAGAACGCCGACCGCGCAGAACGCCGACCGCACAGAACGACGACCGCACAGAACGACGACCGCACAGAACGACGACCGCACAGAACGACGACCGCACAGAACGCCGACCGCACAGAACGACGACCTCACAGAACGACGACCGCACAGAACGACGACCGCACAGAACGACGACCGCACAGAACGCCGACCGCACAGAACGACGACCGCACAGAACGCCGACCGCACAGAACGACGACCGCACAGAACGCCGACCGCACAGAACGACGACCTCACAGAACGACGACCACACAGAACGACGACCGCACAGAACGCCGACCGCACAGAACGACGACCTCACAGAACGACGACCGCACAGAACGACGACCTCGCAGAACGCCGACCGCGCAGAACGCCGACCGCGCAGAACGCCGACCGCGCAGAACGACGACCGCGCAGAACGACGACCGCGCAGAACGCCGACCGCGCAGAACGCCGACCGCGCAGAACGACGACCGCACAGAACGACGACCGCACAGAACGACGACCGCACAGAACGCCGACCGCACAGAACGCCGACCGCACAGAACGCCGACCGCACAGAACGACGACCTCACAGAACGACGACCGCACAGAACGCCGACCGCACAGAACGACGACCGCACAGAACGACGACCGCACAGAACGACGACCGCACAGAACGACGACCGCACGCGCCTCAGTATTGTTCATTGAATCTTGGAAACGCCGGTCTTTCATGAGTTCCCTGATTTGCGTTCCATTGAATTTACCTGCTTTTAGTTTCTCCATGCTCAGCCCAGGAAACATATCTGTCTCTCCTGAGAGCCTTTACAAATAGCTTCATCCAACCAATGGTGGCAATTAGAGATGGGCGAACGTACTTGTTTAGGGCGATTTCACAATCAAGCACCGCTTTTTTCGAGTAACTGACTACTCAGGCGAAAAGATTTGGGGGGCGCCGGGGGGTGTGGTGGAGCGGGGGTAGCAGTGGGGAACAGGGCGAGCTCTCTCTCTCTCCCCCCACCTATTCCCCTCTGCAACCCCCCCGCTCACCCCCGGCGCCCCCCGAATCTTTTCGCCCGATTAGTCAGTTACTCGAAAAAAGCGGTGCTCGATTGCGAAATCGCCCTAAACGAGTACGTTCGCTCATCTCTAGTGGCAATATAATCTCTTCTCCGTCCCCTAAAGGGTTTGTGATCTTTTCTTCTCCAGGATCCATGTTTTCTCTTAGAGGCCGCTGTCTTCTCACCCGGTGTTGATCTTCAGCTGTCCCGCAGACATAGAAAGCATGGTACTCCGTGTACCCGCCCTGCTGGCCTAGAAGGACATCCACCAGATGATCCATGGTGATGGCGATACGCTGTGTTCTGTGGGTCTCTGGCTATTGTTAACTGATCTTCCCGCATCTTACTGAGTGACCAATAGGAATTGGCCTGAATCTGTTTCCATTATATAGTAGTGCACATTTCAGGCTGCGTTTGGAGTGAAGAACAACCGCCATTGTCTTGGTGTGCATTCGCTCACATTCAGCTTCATGAGGAACTCTTGCCGGTTGTTGCAGAAAACAAAATCATGTTCTTTTGTGAAGAACGGCAGAAACTCTTCTTCTCGGTTGCGGTAAACTGTGATTTTAGTCCCCGGTAAACAGTAGACTTTTTTCTGCCAGCCGGGAAGCCGACAACTCAGACGCTTTCTTTGGAAGATTTTTGTCTCTTATGAGGTCGTTGAATTGTATTTGATTGAAGCCTGGTGCAGCTGATGAAGGTCCTTGGATACTTCTGTCATGTTGCTCAGAACAGCTTTCTTTCTCCTCAGACCAGAACATGTTCCCCCGCATACTTCTGGCAGGCTTTATGGACGTTTTGGCAAAACATAGCTGGGCTTGGATGTTCTTCTTTGTTTAGAAAAGACTTATATCTTGCCCCCCTACCCCACAGCCCAGACATATGAAGAATGCGGGAGTGCTAACCACTGAGCCCCATTCGTTAAAGAGCCACCACCTTCATCATCATCATTCACCATGCATTATGGGAAAGCTGATTTTCCAATGAATTTAGCCAAAGATCCGGTCGGGTTGACCCCATCCAATTCTGCAAATATCAGCCCAGTTTACCCGCTGGTGATCACGATGAGCAACCATATTCAAAGGTATTTCTGTATCATGCTTTCTTGCTGGTCTTCACCTGTTGCCTGAATATCCAGTTTTCCCTCAACACTATCTGCCCTGACCTCCTGCCTCCCTACCGTAGTGCTCAAGCTGTGCCTGCCCTGACCTCGGCCTGCTACCTGACTCCATCCTAGCCTGATCTCTAGTACCTCGCTTCGGTACCTTTTTACTTGTCCGGGTCAGCTGTCACTGAACTGAGTTTACTACTGAGGTAACATCCAGGAGGTTCTCTGAAACGAAGAGCCATCGAAAAAGGGTTTAAAAGGTGAAAACCAGGAGACGTCTTCAAGCTGCCCTTAGGATTAGCCCAAAGACAAATCCGAGTCCACACCCACTGTATTACAAGTACCTGAATAATGAAACGTTTGTACCCTTGCATAACACCTGTCCATATGTGTGATTAGCATTGTTTGTGCATACAGAGCTCACAGAGGAGGGTCGGCTGCCTAGGACCACTATATATGAGCTACAGACAGGAGATGCTCTATGACTGCCCCCCGCTCTACTGCAGGCATTACATGGACGGCCATTCATTGGTCTTTTCCCCAGGAATAGGGGTATGTTTCCACATAACAAAAAACTGTTTCGGTTGAGACTCAGCCTGTGACTACCAATAGCCACACGATGTTGCCAACCATAAGATTGTGCTGCCATTGGCTGCAGCGGATGGGCAGGATCTCAGTGTGTTTGTTACATGGGAACACACCCTAACAGATGGAGATTAAGGAAGTGAGACGTGCGGTGATCAACCAATCGTCAGACCGGCTTCTTTTATAGAGGGGTCGTCTTCCTCTATGTATAATCCCTTTTTGATAGATTAGACCCCAACAGTAAGTTAGTCTCATGTTGACCTGCTGCAGGGACCACCAACGATGACCTATGATTGGCTAGGGAACCTAACAAGAAGTGATCAGTTCTTTTACAGCACCTCCACCAGGGAAGTGAAGTATCACACGGCTGCTATCGATATCAATGAGCTTTTGATGTAATGTTTGCTTGTGCCAAGTCCTCCAGATGGGGGTCCCAAACTAAAAATGCATAATAGAGTATTAGAGAATGTTTTTTTCTAGTCCGGACGGCCCCTTCAATGACCATTTCATGTTTATACTCTCCTCCATTTCTCTCTGCAGGTTGGAGAGTTCAGGGCGCACGCTGCCGAGTGGACGGCAAATGTGACAGCAGAGTTCAAAGAGACCCGAAGGCGTCTAAGTGTTGAGATCTACGACAAGTTCCAACGGGCTACCTCTGTTAAACGAAAGCTATCGGCAGAGCTTGGCATGAGTCCGAGTCAAGAAATGACTCCATGCAAGAGAACCTTATCCGTCAACCACCTGACCAGCGAGAAGGAAATGCTGTCCTCGGTGATGAAATGTGACAGCATCTACCTGAATGGTCTAACTCCGCACTGTGCCACCGAAGAGATCGCTGTCATTGAAAACTTTAAGTAGCTCCACCTACCGGGTCCACTGTCGCATAAATACTACATTTGCCATAATTAAGACTACCAGCATTTTTAAAGCCTGCATGAGCTCAGAAAAATGACGTACAAAGACTGCCGATCAGTACTGTTAAGACGATCCAATATGTAGTTCCAGAAGACTCTTCAATCCCGCGACGTCTGATGCCTTTCGGTGCCCAGACTGTTTTCAGTTTTTTCTAACGTGCCATAATACATGCAATGTTATATAATATAATCTTAATGATTTTGGTAAAAAACACAAAAACCTACAAATCGGGATCCAACTGGCAAATGGAACGGACAGTCCGCGGACGAAGTTTCTGTAACTGGAGAAGTCGTTACGAATTACTCTACAGCCTTTAACCTAAGAAACTTTCTATCAGTGCCTTACTCCGCTAGACATACAACCTCCATAGCTGTTATTTTTTTAATTTAGGCCTGAGGAATGTATTTTTTTGGCAAATCCATTTTGCTTGAAAAAGGCATACAATGGTGCCTCAATGCACTGGTCAGGAAAGCATGAGAGATGTCTGAAACTTTAAAGCCACGGCAGTCATTAGTGGAATGCTAAAGAATGTTCATGTTTTTTTTTTCTCCTTTGGGGGGGGGGGGGATATTTAAATCTATATTGCTGAAATAATTGGTGAACCTATCTAGCCCTGATGAGGAATCATAGTGTCTTCTTCGAAGCCATGATCTTGATTTCCCTTATTGGTAGTCGAAGGTGACCAAAGACACATGAGAAGCTTGTCTTAAATTCCTCATGGGTGTGAACCTCTGGCTGCTCCTCCTTTCCACGGGTATAACAATTTTAGGAAACAAGTGAGGAGGAACCGGCCCAGATAACACACTGCCTTTCTTTCAGAGAATGTAGGCAAGTGAAGGCGTAAGCACCCATTATTTTCAATAAAGTCACCTCCCCTTTATGTAAGCCCCTAGTGCTAATAGAACATGTTAACACATATCAATATGGGATCTATGACCAAACACAGTGGAAATGGCCATTTTTGTCTTGCTTGAACCAGTAATGTCTCAATGTTTGACACACAAAAATGGCTGCCTACGTTAAACTGACCCTCTGGGTCTTGGGACCGGAAGAGGGAGGTTAAATTACCAGCCTCTTGGTCTTCTGTGCTGTTGTCTCTGCAATCCACCACTTCAGTTGTCCAAGATGGCCTCCACAATCTTCTAACTCCCTAATGCACACTGTACTGCTCTCTGATTAACCAGTACTAATGATGTGTGCAGTGCTGGCCGATCGGACAACAGGCGTAGTACATTGGTAGTCCAACACCAACCGTGCACTGTGGGGATTAGATAGTTGGAAAATTGTATCTGCCATTTTGGACAACCAAATACAGGTCCAGAATTGGTGGATGAGAAGGACAAGAGCACAGAAGACCAAGGTAAGAAAACCTCGGCCCGTGGACAGAATGTTGTCCTGAGGTGGGAGGGTGCTTTAAGTTTGGGTGATGGTGGATCCACTTTAAGGCTCTGAGCTCTCATTCTTACCTGGTTTTGCAATTTTATACTGGAAAGAACCGTCTGGGACTCTGATGCATTTTAAGGGTCGGCCTCAGACTAATGGGAATAATAATACTAAATCTGAGATTATTTTTAGTAAACCAAAAAGTCCTCAACAAGACCAATGATAACCGGTCAGCTTACAGAGAAGACATTTAGGCACATACAAGTATCTAATATAGAATATCTTAGCAGGGGAACCTGTGACAATACACAAGTGACCGGAAAATGCTAATGTTTGTAGATGAAATGGAGCAAAAATATGATACATAATATCCAATGCTACTTAAAGAAAGACTCTGGGCAAATTTGAAACAGTGTGTCATAGCTACTACAGGCCCTGAGAGGGCGGAGCATGACACAGGGAGCCTCTCTTTGGTTTTCTTTGAATGCCTGTGTCATGCTCCACCCCATCTGGCCCTGCAGCAGGAATAACACAGGGGAGCACATTTATTTGTACTGTCTTAAAGGGGTTGTAACAACTTGTACAACCCCTTTTAGAATTCGAAGACCAGAGTGAACAGTTGAATGCCATGGGTCCAGCTACCAGCATCCCTGGCCTAGCAGCTGATAGTGGGAGGGGAAGCCGCCACCAACGAGACATTTGCCCTGTAGTGGCTGCTGCATGGGGATGTAGTGTTACCGGATGGCCATTCACTTTAATGGTTGTCCTGTAAGTACAAGGATGGCATGAGGTCTTCCTGGGCAGGAGACCGCAGTGTAAGAACAACTCTCTGTTTCAGTTATAGAGGGGGTACCAAGATGCCATCTTGTAACTACAGTATCAAGTAACCACAACAGATAAATGTATCCAATGGCTCTAAGTATGGACACATAGAGAGGGGATGCCATCTTGGCACAACCCCTTTAAATGTGGATGGCTTAGAACTAGATTAGATGCGCCATATTTATCACAGTGGCTCACGCCAGTAAATTAACTTGGCATATCTTTAAACACGTCTAACTTTATGACACCTCCTGGTTGAATTCCCTTAGACCAGTTTTTTAGCTCCAAAATTTTGGCATGCGTTTTCAGCCACACGGTCTTTCCGCTTTGCCCCTTCTCATCTAAGCCGCGTCTAGTGAGGCACAAGGAGCATCTAGTAATAAATCTGACGCCCGCCACGTATGGCAATTTTTTTAAGCAAATTTTGGAGCCAGAATTGTGACACATCTAGCTTAATAAATCTCCCCCGGAGAATCAACTTTTCCGCAGTATTCTCTTTGGGTATCCCTTTTCTGGATGCTCTGTTAGGACAGAGGCATCACTTGAAGCTGTGGGGCCCCAGGGCAAAATCTCTATCAGGGCCCCTAACTTTAATGCTTCACGTATAGTACTGGTCTCCTCCAATGGTGAAAGGCCTTATGGCCCCCCAAGGCTCCTTCTGCACCGCCTGCATCCACTATAGTTCCACCCATGAGGTATTATGGGAGGGAGGGCCTCCTATTTGGATTCCTCTCTACAAGTCAGGTTTAAAGTGGCTGCAGACAAGATCTCTATGGAAGTGGGGCCAAAACCAGAATGGGGGAGTCTAACAATTAAAACAAAACTTTTATTATACACAATAGTATAAAGTTACCGTGCCCAAACCATGAGCACAAGTACGGCGGTAGCAACCAGCCACATCTTGTAGACATTAGCAGCGTCACATACAGAAACCAATGCAAGACGGTACCAGAATAAGTCCATGCAGATCGCCCCCGGATGCATCATATGTCACCTACACATTCAGGTGCGCAGTGTATTCTCTGAACATGTCACCTCTGCTGTGTCGGCTGTTCTTTACATCTGTCTTCTGATGAGACCCTAATCAGGGCGAGACGTGTTGGACCATAGTGGGCAGGAAGATGAGGTCCTTGGGAACGTCCAACCATAAACACTGCGAGACGCGTAGGACAGTTCCTTACAGAAGGATTTTCCAAGTATCTGGCAGTAATTTGGTGATTGATTAGTGATTGTCATATTTCTGTCACCACCGTAACTAAATCACCATCACTGATGCATCCGGACTTATTCTGGTACCGTCTTGCATTGGGTTAGGTATGTGACGCTGCTGATGTCTACATGATGTGGCTATCTTCTGCTGCCGTACTTGCGCTCATGGTTTCGGCACAGTAACTTTATTATTTTGTGTTGTTCCACCAATGATTTTACCGTATGTGATAATAGTTATGTTGTGGTTGTTATAACCACCCATTCCGGTTCAACTGTATATAATGGTGGTCCAATATGAGGGATAGAACTGCCGTCTCTATTGCTGTTTCTATGAAGGATTCTGAAGCCTATGAAAGGCCAAAAAGCCCCTTTACCCCATGGGAGGAGGCCAGTTCTGTGATTGATGCATGATATTTGGGGGACCCTATTATGGGTGTTATGTTGAAGCTACACCTCCATTTATTGCTTTCTGGTCACAATGAGAACTGTGTGATGCCACATTTTCCACATAAAAATAGTAGAAAGCTGAGGGTCCCTGCAGTAGGACCCCCTCTACTGAGCTCCATGGAGATCCCTGCAGTAGGACCCCCTCTACTGAGCTCCATGGAGATCCCTGCAGTAGGACCCCCTCTACTGAGCTGCATGGAGATCCCTGCAGTAGGACCCCCTCTACTGAGCTCCATGGAGACCCCTGCAGTAGGACCCCCTCTACTGAGCTCCATGGAGATCCCTGCAGTAGGACCCCCTCTACTGAGCTCCATGGAGACCAGACCACTCTCCATAGTGGACAACCGCTTTACACAGCTTTCCAGATAGGCTATCCCGCTTGTTGCATGCAGATTCCACCCACTGGGACTCTTGGCGGGTCGGAGAGGCACGGTTCCCCTTCTTACATATCAGGGCGGTAATGACCATGGGGAGCTCTAGAGGGTCAACACCATTGCAATCCACAGCCCTACATCAGACTCTCCATCACCATGTAATAAACTCTACTGTAGCACAGCAATCCTCTGGCTGGGACCCCACATTTTTAGTTTTCCGCCTTTCTAGGCTCTGTGGTGTCCGTTCACCATTAAAGGGGTCGGCTACCTTATATGGTATAAGTACAGGGCGGCATATTGTGGTATGTGGGCAACTTACTGATTTAATACAATTAGGAGTTGAGCGCTATTTTCTTCATTTATGAAGCCACGCCCCTTGTCCTCCTGTACCTCCATCCTGCAAGTGGTCATTGATGGAGGGGCACATGATGCAACTAAAGCCACGCCCCTCAGCATCGAAATCATCCTCCTGCACAGTGCTGCCGTGCCATCCTGCAAGCTGACGCTGATGGAGGGGCCAATGATGAGACCCTGTCCATAAGTGCCCCCCACTCTCCTCCCGCACCCCTTTCCTGCCCATCTGGACCGCATCCAGGAAAGAAACTGGTGCAGAGCGTCGCACATGATCCCCGTCCATCGGTGCTGCTCGCTCTGCGCCTGCGCTAGTTGTCTTCCTGCTTGCAGGCACAGAGTGGGGGGCAATGATGGACGGGTTGCATCATGTCCCCCTCCATTGCAGCAGCTCTCAGGACAGAGCAGCAACACTTTACAGGAGGACGACTTCAATGGCTTCACAAAGCGTCGCATGCCTCCTAATTACATTGACAAGGCCAGCTTTACACGAGTGGAGTGCGTGCGCCCTGATACACGAGCGGAGTTTGTGCGCCCTGATACACGAGCGGAGTGTGTGCGCCCTAAAATACGAGCAGAGTGCGTGCGCCCTGATACACGAGCGGAGTGCGTGCGCCCTAAAACATGAGCGGAGTGCGTGCTCCCTGATATACGAGCGGAGTGCGTGCACCCTGATACACGAGCGGAGTGCGTGCGCCCTGATACACGAGCAGAGTGTGTGCGCCCTAAAATACGAGCAGAGTGCGTGCGCCCTGATACACGAGCGGAGTGCGTGTGCCCTAAAACATGAGCAGAGTGCGTGCGCCCTAAAATACGAGCAGAGTGCGTGCGCCCTGATACATGAGCGGAGTGCGTGCGCCCTAAAACACGAGCGGAGTGCGTGCTCCCTGATATACGAGCGGAGTGCGTGCTCCCTGATACACGAGCGGAGTGCGTGCGCCCTGATACACGAGCAGAGTGTGTGCGCCCTAAAATACGAGCAGAGTGCGTGCGCCCTGATACATGAGCGGAGTGCGTGCGCCCTGATACACGAGCGGAGTGCGTGCGCCCTGATACACGAGCGGAGTGCGTGCGCCCTGATACACGAGTGGAGTGCGTGCGCCCTAAAATACGAGCAGAGTGCGTGCGCCCCGATACACGAGTGGAGTGCGTGCGCCCTGATACACGAGCGGAGTGTGTGCGCCCTGATACACGAGCGGAGTGCGTGTGCCCTAAAACACAAGAGGAGTGCGTGCGCCCTAAAATACGAGCAGAGTGCGTGCGCCCTGATACACGAGCGAAGTGCGTGCGCCCTGATACACGAGCGGAGTGCGTGCGCCCTGATACACGAGCGGAGTGCGTGCGCCCTGATACACGAGCGGAGTGCGTGCACCCTGATACACGAGCGGAGTGCGTGCGCCCTGATACCTGAGCGGAGTGCGTGCGCCCTGATACCTGAGCGGAGTGCATGCGCCCTGATACATGAGCGGAGTGTGTGCGCCCTGATACAAGCGCAATATGGCCTCATTTACATGGATGCATGCGGCTGCGGTCCGGGAATTCTCTGTGTATTCATTGCATATCGCATTTCTTTGTAGGTGCGGTCGTTGCGTTTTTCACACGCACAAAGAAACTGCAAGAAAGCCAATTAATTTCTTCCGCCTTGATGTATAAATATGCAGTGAATGCGGATTTACCCAATATCGTTATACGGACCAAATCAGGACGGGCTGCCATTTGTTTTACGCTCGTGAAAGCTACATGTCTAAATACTCCAATGCAGATCAGTGGGGTTTAGGCTCTCCGTATTACGTCCAGAATATATAATACGGAACGCAAATATGTAAATGAGGCCTTGGAACGCATACATGTGCTTGTAATAAACTTGTGTGACACCAGCCTTAGTTGCCCAAATACCGCACATCTACGCCCTCTACTAGTTCTATAAAAGGCGGCCAACCCCTTTAAGAGACGGTTTTCCTCCATGCATTGCATAATCATAGGGCCACAAAAACTGATCCTGGAGCTCCAGCGCTGCGCAGCGGTGCAGATGTAGCAGAGTTCAGTTTGTCCATTGCCATAACACTTCTGGTTTTAGCAGGCCATCAGGTAAACTTACTGCAACCCAAGGGTGGGCTCAGCTCTGCTACATCTAAAGTGATGGTGCCGACCGCTTAAATACGCGTCGCGTCCTTTCCTGCTTATAATATGCAAGTTTTCTAATCCATCCTAGTGAGACGGTAGCGACCCGAACGCCGGCGAGTCACCGCAGCAGACCAAATGTATCCGATGGCTCCAACTGCGAACCGATGAGTCTCCAAGGAAGACCACAGCTACATTGCAATAAGGCGCCGGCGGCGGCCTGCAGTTTGTAGCATCCAGGATGAGCAATACCCGCAGGCAGCGCACTGTTATTTCCCCTGGATTTAGGACTTTGCCAATTTTAGTTGTTTTAGCTCCTGTCGTTTCGAGTCAGCAAGGCTTCCAGGTAGAAGGCTGAAGCAGCGAGCACAAGTAGTGACCGGACCGCAGAGATTGTACTGCCGCCCGCCGGGAGGCGCAGCGATGATTTACGGAACTCATGGAAGAATTTTTAATGTTATTAAATTATATTTTACAAAACAAAATCCTCCTGTTTATTCATTTTATTATATTATTTATTATATTGGAGTTTTGGCCTCGTGCTGAAGATGTCCGGCATACAGCCGCCCGGGGACACAAGGCAGCAGTTACCAGCTCCGTATAGTAGGGCGCACACTTAGCCTTTCCTTCCGTTGTGCATCTCCATCCTTGGAACCAAACAGCAGAAGGCAGAGCCGCCAGATCCGGCATATGTGGGCCTTGCAGAGTGCCAGACCGGGGGCGTTATAATGAGGTCCCTGCGGCACGTGGGAAGACATTTTCCCGGACAGGATAGCACAGCGTGTTATGTTCTGGATTGTGCGCCAAATCTGAGCCGGAGGCTTCGATGCAGATGGGACCTTAGCATGCCCTGCATGTATCACAGGGGCTCTGCGGGAGGATGAAGCTGGCTCCACACCTCAGTATAACTTTATGCTGCCTTATAGTTGGCTTAGTTTATGCCTGATTTTGCACCTCACTTTTGTGTCACAAATTTGGTGCAATTGCAAATCTATAGACACAACCAGCCGACGACTCTTTGTAACCATATTATAGGTTTACTGAGGAGCACTATTACTGCGGGAGGGGTCACAGAGGGTCAGTATTACTGTGAGGGGGTCACTGAGGGGCACTATTACTGCGGGAGGGGTCACAGACGGTCATTATTACTGTGAGGGGGTCACAGAGGGTCAGTATTACTGTGACGGGGTCACAGACGGTCATTATTACTGTGAGGGGGTCACTGAGGGTCAGTATTACTGTGAGGAGATCACTGAGGGGCACTACTACTGTGAGGGGGTCACTGAGGAGCACTATTATTGTGAGGGGGTCACTGAGGAGCACTATTATTGTGAGGGGGTCACTGTGGGGTGCTATTACTGTGAGGGGGTCACAGAGGGTCAGTATTACTGTGAGGGGGTCACTGAGGAGCACTATCACTGTGAGGGCCGTCACTGAGGGTCAGCATTACTGTGAGCGGGTCACTGAGGAGCACTAATTCTGTGGGAGTGGTGGGTCACAGAGGGTCAGTATTACTGTGAGGAGGTCATTGAGGAGCACTATCACTGTGAGGGGTGTCACTGAGGGTCAGTATTACTGTGAGGGGGTCACTGAGGGGCCCTATTACTGTCAGGAGCATCACTGAGGGTCAGTATTACTGTGATGGGGTTACTGAGGAGCAATATTACTGTGAGGGGGTTACTGAGGAGCACTATCACTGTGAGGGGCGTCACTGAGGGTCAATATTACTGTGAGGGGGTCACTGAGGGGCACTATTACTGTTAGAGGGTCACTATTATTGTGAGGGAGTCACTGAGGAGCACTATTACTGTGAGGGGCACTATTACTGTGAGGGGCACTATTGCTGTGATTGGGTCACTGAGGGGCACTATTGCTGTGATTGAGTCACTGAGGGGCACTATTGCTGTGAGGAGGTCACCGAGGGGCACTATTACTGTGAGGGGCGTCACTGAGGGGCACTATTACTGTGAGGAGGTCACCGAGGGGCACTATTACTGTGAGGGGGTCACCGAGGGGCACTATTACTGTGAGGGGCGTCACTGAGGGGCACTATTACTGTGAGGGGGTTACTGAGGGGCACAATTACTCTGAGGAGGTCACCGAGGGGCACTATTACTGTGAGGGGCGTCACTGAGGGTCAGTATTACTGTGAGGGGGTCGCTGAGGAGCACTATCACTGTGAGGGGGTCACTGAGGGGCACAATTATTGTGAGGGGGTCACTGAGGGTCAGTATTACTGTGATGGGGTCACTGAGGAGCACTATCACTGTAAGAGGCGTCACTGAGGGTCAGTATTACTGTGAGGGGGTCACCGAGGGGCACTATTACTGTGAGGGGCTCACTGAGGAGCACTATTACTGTGGGGGCACTATTGCTGTGATTGGGTCACTGAGGGGCACTATTGCTGTAAGGGGGTCACTAATGGGGTCCTATTACTGTGAGAGGGTCACTGAGGGGCACTATTACTGTGAGAGGGTCACCGAGGGGCACTATTACTGTGAGAGGGTCATCGAGGGGCACTATTACTGTGATAGGGTCACCGAGGGGCACTATTACTGTGAGATGGTCACTGAGGGGCCCTATTACTGTGAGGGGGTCACTGAGGGGCACTATTACTGTGAGGGGGTCACTGAAGGGCATTATTACTGTGAGGAGGTCACTGGGCGCTCTTACTGTCAGGGGGTTACTGAGGGGCAGTATTACTGTGAGGGGGTCACTGAGGAGCACTATTACTGTGAGGGGGTCACTGAGGGCCACTATTACTTGAGGGGGTCACTGAGGGGCACTATTACTGTGCGGGGGTCACTGAGGGGCACTATTACTGTGAGGGAGTCACTGAGGGGCATAATTACTGTGAGGGGGTTACTGAGGGGCACTATTACTGTGAGGGGGTCACTCAACGGCACTATTACTGTGAGGGGATCACTGAGGGGCACTATTACAGTGAGGGGATCACTGAGGGGCACTATTACTGTGAGGGGATCACTGAGGGGCACTATTACTGTGAGGGGGTCCCTGAGGGGCACTATTACTGTGAGGGGGTCCCTGAGGGGCACTATTACTGTGAGGGGGTTACTGAGGGGCACTATTACTGTGAGGGGGTCATTGATGGGCACTATTACTGTGAGGAGGTCACTGAGGGGCACTATTACTGTGAGGGGGTTTACTGAGGGGCACTATTACTGTGAGGGGGTTACTGAGGGGCACTATTACTGTGAGGAGTCACTGAGGGGCACTATTACTGTGAGGGGGTTACTGAGGGGCACTATTACTGTGAGGAGTCACTGAGGGGCACTATCACTGTGAGGGGGTCACTAAGAGGCGCTATTACTGTGAGGAGTCACTGAGGGGCACTATTACTGTGAGGGGATCACTGAGGGGCACTATTACTGTGAGGGGATCACTGAGGGGCACTATTACTCTGAGGAGGTCACCGAGGGGCACTATTACTGTGAGGGGCGTCACTGAGGGTCAGTATTACTGTGAGGGGGTCGCTGAGGAGCACTATCACTGTGAGGGGGTCACTGAGGGGCACAATTATTGTGAGGGGGTCACTGAGGGTCAGTATTACTGTGATGGGGTCACTGAGGAGCACTATCACTGTAAGAGGCGTCACTGAGGGTCAGTATTACTGTGAGGGGGTCACCGAGGGGCACTATTACTGTGAGGGGCTCACTGAGGAGCACTATTACTGTGGGGGCACTATTGCTGTGATTGGGTCACTGAGGGGCACTATTGCTGTAAGGGGGTCACTAATGGGGTCCTATTACTGTGAGAGGGTCACTGAGGGGCACTATTACTGTGAGAGGGTCACCGAGGGGCACTATTACTGTGAGAGGGTCATCGAGGGGCACTATTACTGTGATAGGGTCACCGAGGGGCACTATTACTGTGAGATGGTCACTGAGGGGCCCTATTACTGTGAGGGGGTCACTGAGGGGCACTATTACTGTGAGGGGGTCACTGAAGGGCATTATTACTGTGAGGAGGTCACTGGGCGCTCTTACTGTCAGGGGGTTACTGAGGGGCAGTATTACTGTGAGGGGGTCACTGAGGAGCACTATTACTGTGAGGGGGTCACTGAGGGCCACTATTACTTGAGGGGGTCACTGAGGGGCACTATTACTGTGCGGGGGTCACTGAGGGGCACTATTACTGTGAGGGAGTCACTGAGGGGCATAATTACTGTGAGGGGGTTACTGAGGGGCACTATTACTGTGAGGGGGTCACTAAACGGCACTATTACTGTGAGGGGATCACTGAGGGGCACTATTACAGTGAGGGGATCACTGAGGGGCACTATTACTGTGAGGGGATCACTGAGGGGCACTATTACTGTGAGGGGATCACTGAGGGGCACTATTACTGTGAGGGGGTCCCTGAGGGGCACTATTACTGTGAGGGGGTTACTGAGGGGCACTATTACTGTGAGGGGGTCATTGATGGGCACTATTACTGTGAGGAGGTCACTGAGGGGCACTATTACTGTGAGGGGGTTTACTGAGGGGCACTATTACTGTGAGGGGGTTACTGAGGGGCACTATTACTGTGAGGAGTCACTGAGGGGCACTATTACTGTGAGGGGGTTACTGAGGGGCACTATTACTGTGAGGAGTCACTGAGGGGCACTATCACTGTGAGGGGGTCACTAAGAGGCGCTATTACTGTGAGGAGTCACTGAGGGGCACTATTACTGTGAGGGGATCACTGAGGGGCACTATTACTGTGAGAGGATCACTGAGGGGCACTATTACTGTGAGGGGGTTACTGAGGGGCATCATTACTGTGAGGAGTCACTGAGGGGCACTATCACTGTGAGGGGGTCACTAAGAGGCGCTATTACTGTGAGGGGGTCATTGAGGGGCACTATTACTGTGAGGGGGTCAATGAGGGGCGCTATTACTGTGAGGGGGGAACTGAGGGGCACTATTACTGTGAGGAGTCACTGAGGGGCACTATTACTGTGAGGAGTCACTGAGGGGCACTATCACTGTGAGGGGGTCACTAAGAGGCGCTATTACTGTGAGGGGGTCACTGAGGGGCACTATTACTGTCAGGGGGTCACTGAGGGGCGCTATTACTGTGAAGGCATACAAAAGATGTCAGTTTATTTAAGAGGTGTGTGCTGCCATGAGAACAGCTTGGAGTGTGCCACTGACCCATAGTACCAACATACTCTGCATCCTGTACAGTGATGGCCATCAGTTGCTGCTGCCGTTGGGGTTAAATTAATTTCCTTTTCTCGGACACACAGTGCGGACAATTTCAATTCAGCATCATGAAACCGGAGAACCCTGGAAAACCCATCTGCTGCATCTTGTATGCCTGTTTATATGCCCTTCACAAATAATACTCATGATATTAAAATGGTCAAAATATCTGTTTGCTGTCAGTGAATAGCACAGGCAGCCATATTCATTATAAGGGCTTATTCACATGAGCGTATATCGGCTGCTGTTTTCACGGCCGGCCAATATACGCTTCCACCTGAGCAGTCCCCCCATCCCTCCCCCTCATTGGCTCTCTGCCTCTCTCTTCTTCCCTCTGGCTGTTTGTGATGGGAGGGGGCGGGATGGGGGTGGAGTTAAGATCCGCCTCCGCCCTTCCCATTGCTGGCTGCGGAAAAGGGGCGGGGAGGGGGCGAGGGCTTAGCTCTGCCCCATCCTGCCCCCTTCCATTGCAAGCAGTGAAAGGGAGGAGAGAGGCAGAGAGTTGGTGAGGGAGCGAAGGGGTAAGACAGCTCAAATGGAAGCGTATATCGGCCAGCTGTGAAAACGGCGTCCAATATACGCCCCTGTGAATAATCCCTAAAACTGTAACTACTACATTTACATCCAGTACAGACAATCCTCTGTGAGCAGCGGGTATATAGCAATCATTGGGCTCCATATCAGAGTCTGGACTGCGCCCCTTTAAAAGTACTATAGTAAACATAAAAACCTATAGAAATGTAATCTTAATGATGTGCAGAAAAAAGGTAACAAGTCAGTTTTTCTGCACCATGAAAGTTGTAGAAGAAAATCCCCCAATAATGGCTCATTCTATTCTATTTGCTGCCTTCGCTGTCTGCACAGTCATACAGGAAAGCCGGCAAATTCCTGATCAGACCGCCCACCGGACTCTTCATCACCGAATCAGCAGGGATATAAAGGCATACAATACAAGTTATACTGAATGATATATATATATATATATATATATATATGATATATACACTACTATATACCGTATATACTTGAGTAGAAGCCGAGTTTTTCAGCACAAAAATTTGTGCTGATAAAGCTCCCCTTGGCTTATACTAAAAAAAAAACCTCGATACTCACCTATCAGCCGGCGTCTGTGTCCCCGGCGCGATGCTCTCCCGCGCAGTGCCGCCAGCGGCTGCAGTCTTCTCCCTGGCTTACTTTTGAAATCCCCGCCATCAGCGGTGTGATTGGATTGAGCGTCGGCCAATCACAGCTGCCGCTCAATAAACCAATCACAGCCATTCAGTGATGTCATTCTAAATGGCTGTGATTGGTTTATCAAGCGCCAGCTGTGATTGGCCAGCGCTTGATCCAATCACAGTGCTCATGGCAGGGATTTCAAAAGAAAGCCAGGGAGAAGACAGCGGGGAGAAGACTGCAGCAGCTGGCCGCACTGCGGGGGAGAGCATCGCGCTGGGGACACAGACGTCAGCTGATAGGTGAGTATTGCTTTTTTTTTACTTACTTTATACTCGAGTCAATAAGTTTTACCAATTTATTGTGGTAAAACTTATTGACTCGGCTTATACTCGGGTTGGCTAATACTCGAGTCTATACGGTAAATGTTTTAGGCAGGCGTGAAAAAAAATGCTGCAAAGTAAGAATGCTTTCAAAAATAAAAGTGCTAATAGTTTATTTTTGTCAATTAGCAAAATGCAAAGTGACTGCCCATATGTAAATGCCATCAGTATTTGGTGCGAGCACCCTTTACCTTCATCAGTCCTTCTAGGAACACTCGCACACGGTCAGGGATATTGTAGGATTATAGTCAGGTGTGTGATTAACCAATTATACCAAACAGGTGATGATCATCATCATTAGGCTGAAACAAGAGCAGCTGTGTATGAGGCTTAAACTGGGTGAGCAAAAAAGGTGAGGTTGTGGAAGACAGTTTCATGTCACAGGTCATACAGCATGGCAAGACTGAGCTCAGCCACAGAACTCAGGGGGTTATACTGCATCAGCGAGGTCTCTCCCAGGCAAAGATCTCCCAGCAGACGGGGGTTCAGGATGTGCCGGTCAAGCTATTTTGAGGAAGCACAAAGAAATGGGCAATGTTGAGAACCGTAGACACAGCGGTCGGCCAAGGAAACTTAGTGCAGCAGATGAATCGGAAGATGTCCATCAGAGCCCTCAGCTGAGAACTGGTAGAAGCCTGTGCAGACTACGCGATTTGTTCCGTTGGGCGCCTTCACGCTGGCGATCGCGATGTCGCTGAGATTTTTTTTTAACACAAATATCAATAGGACTTTCTAATGTTAAAAACGCATCGCTTTGCTGATGGAACAAATGTATCATCTGACCTCCACCAGATCCGACAAAGACGGGTTAAAAACTCCCCTGACATGTTTTAAAGAAAAGTATGGGTGGTGGTGTTGGGGGGGGGGGGGGCGCATAGTGTTGGGGTGACCGCAGACAGTCCATCAAATTGACTATAATCTATCCCAGAGAGCGACATAAATTATAACCGACGGTTTCACCAACTCGTATCTGGGGTAGATTTCACATTGGCACGGTGCCCCTTTACATGAGACTGCTGTATCACCAGGCTGGTGCCCCATAGGGCTTGTTCTCACGTATGCATTCGCACTGCGCATTATGGGTTTGGACACACGTGCATTTTGTGCGCTCACAATCATGCAAGAAGAAACTGCAGCGTGTCCTATTTTAGTGTGTATTGCGCATGAAAATAGCCCAAATTAAACTAATTAAACTGAATTGTCCGTTGATATAAAAGGGAGCGTGCTTGTGTGGTTTATGTCACGTGCAAATAGGCAGCGCAATAGGTGTGCCAAACTGCAGTGAAATACACACAGAGCGTGCAAAAATACCGCGCCGACATGCAGATCTGCAGCGCTAATACGCTGCAGCCTGTGTGCGCCGGCCTTCATACATTCGTTGCACTTCTGTCGGTTTGTACTTTGCTTAAACACATATAAAACACCGGTCTCAGGAAATACGCCCCCCCTCCCCCCCTGCGCGGCTCTACTGCGTAACTGGAGGGAACCGACTTTTGGGCATTTTTCTAGACTAAATACCAAATTTCCTTCTGATATAATCAAGTCGCTGCCTACAACGTCAGCCGAATCTTGCAGGAATTTGTGCAGAATGAAAACATAAGCAGAAAACATCTAGGAGGGTAAAACGTGTGATTTATTTATGCGCCGCGGGTCGCTGGTGCCGCGCAGGTTATAATTTAGGTCTCGGCTCCTTAAAGTTTAATGTGAGTAATGAAGCATCCGGCGATACAAGAAAGAAGAAATCTCAATAATTCCTGCCTTAAAGGAGTTTTTCACGGAAAATACTATTGATGACCTATCCTCAGGGCAGCTCATCAATAGTTGATCGGCTGGGGTCCATCGACCCAACCAATCAGCAGAACGGGCGTATGCTGTCAGCACTGCAAATACACAGAGGTCGGAGCGTAAGCAGCGGAAGTCTCCATGCCAACCTATGTGCAGCGGCCGTCACTTGGAACTGCAGGCACGGCTCTCATTGAAATCAACGCGATGGGACCCCAGACGATCAACTACTTATGACCTACCCTGTAGATAGGGTGGAAGGAGGTACGGAGATGTGAAGGACTGTGTGATGAACCAGGTGGTGAGCATGTCATTTCTGGATTACAACAAGAAACTGATTACTGTGTCTTTAAGAGTTTATGACATGCATTATTATGCAAAGTACACTCACCCTCCTAAGGAGCAAAATGTAATTTATACTGTTCCAGTATTTGCCTCCGTCTGTCACCACTAGTAGGCCGCTATTACTACGGGGATCACCATTACTACTGGGGCCATTAAGGTAAAAGTCCCCTAGTGCAAGCACTGAGTCATGACTAGCTTCGACAGTGAGGTCAAATTGTGACATTTTATTGGCAGACTGCTTTTGCGGGAGGTTTGCCATTGCCTCCCCAGTCATCTCTTACCTCCCAGCAAGCTGGGTACTCATTTTACCAACCGCGGAAGGATGGGAGGCTGAGTCAACCTTGAGCCGGCTACCTGACCCAAGTGGGGATTGAACCTCTCAGGTCACAGGTGGAAGTCTAGGACTGCATTTCTGCTGGACTTACCACTGTGCGCCACATGGGACTCATACTGGGGCAATTAAGGTGTCACTATTACTATTAGAGCCACTACTGGGGGGTACTGTTACAACTGGGACCCCTAACTGGTTCAATATCACTACTGGGGCCACTAAGTGGTTCAATATCACTACTGCGGCCACTAAATGGGTCGCTATTACTATGGTACTGTTACTTTGCACTTCAGACAAGTCTCAATGGTTCAAATATGTGTTTGGTATCGTGTGTATTGGCACTCTCAATGTCTGTAAGATGAATGGGAGTTACGCAAACAGCATAGCATAGCGTGTTACACTATTTCCTTGACTCAAGAGCTGCAGAAACAGCGGAGCTCACTGTGCTACACTGTTTGCATAACTCCCATTGTCTTTTATAAGAGTTATATTAACAACATAGCTCAGCCAAACTCAAATATTTTCATCATCCTTGTATTGCATGTTTGGCCAAGATCGAAAGACTCCTTTAAACCCCTTAATGCCACAGTACATAAGTTTACATCCTGGCAGGGTAATAGTGACCTGAAGTGTGGCACTACAGTATAAAAGTACCTAACTGCAAGTCAAGAGCAACTGTCCTAACTACAATTCATTTAGCAAAGGGTAGTTATGCTGGACTTCATTTAATAAGAAGATGGAGTCAGGATAGGGAACTAAATAGTTAATTTAGCTTAGTTATTTCCCTGTAATGGCTGAAGGACCTGGGGAAAAACTGTCTGTATCTGGCTAAGAGACCTTCCATTCTCATAGATCACGTGACCCAGCAAAAGGAAGAAGTTCCCTGATTGGTTGAGGGGTGGGGCTAGACGGAGAGGCGTTGTATGGTTCCTCTCATCTGTGGCTAGGAGATAATTATAAAAGTGTTTGGAGGCAGAGCTGTGTAGAGTCAGTGGAAAGAGAGCAAGAGAGACAGAAGTAGGGAGGGGGGGATGTTTGCAGCTAGGTGAAGCTGTGTGACTTGCTTCCCTCCCCTGTCCTGTAACTAAAGACTTTTATTTCTAACCTCAAGAAATGCTGTGTACAGCTAATCAATCACCCACTATGCAGAGTGAGTACTGGAGAATTTTCACTCATGTTTTCAGGTTGGCGATTGCTGTCAGTAGGGATTGATAGGGGTTTTGCCCGTCATAGTCAGTCACTCTCTATAGCTCTTTCTTGTCTCAGGTTCTGCCTCCCCAGGGCTTGTTTATCTGTGTATCAATTGTTAAACTGTGTATATGCAAGTTCTACTGTTTAATATTCTTGCAGATGTTCCAAAAGTAAATGGTGTGCCTGCAGTTTACTCAAATACATGTGTTAGGTCTTATTCCTCTACCAAGATCTTTTAAGTCAGGCACTGGTGTCACGTTCACCTAATTCCATTAGTCATCCATATCCTGTTATCTACCTTCAACTGTGCACAAAATTGTATAGAGAGCGCTGCACTCATCGCAACCGTGACACGGCTCCTCAGCCACTTAGAGACCTTAAGTCACGGCTCCTCTTAGAAACCGCTCTGAGAGTTCTGGCCTTTTTCCGTTTGATGCACGTTGCAGGACTTTATGCAGGAGGATGAAAACTTATGTCCTGTGGATTGCACAGGCTCAAAAGTTAGCCCATGCCATCGCGTAGTGATAGTCGGCTTTTGCTGACAGCCGGCCTCTCTCTGTAACAGCAGGGATCAGTGAGTACAGCAATCCCCGATGATATAGATCATGGCATGCAAATGGTTCACAGAGGAAGAGTGCTTCCTCTGTAACTACATCGGCCATTGCAACTGGATGCCAAACACTGCTATCCGAGCCTGTCATGGCCTGTGATCACTAATGTGAGTGATAATGCATCGCAGTACAAAAGTACAGGGAGATAAAAAATGTAAAAGTTAAAAGTGTAAAAAATAGCAAAAAAAAAAAGCTTTTTTGCGCACTTTCTCCTCTTTGTATAGAAACAATTTTTTAAATAATTACATATTTGGTATCATCGTATCCATAACGACCCGTACATGTATTTATCCTGCATGGAGGAAAACCCTAAAATACAGAGGCAAAACGCTTACTTTCTAAGTTTTGACTCTCAAAAAAACACATAAAAGTGTTCAAAAAAGCCGTACGTACCCCAAAATGGTATTAATGAAAACTAGAGCTCATCATGCAAACAAAAAGCCCTCACAGAGCTCCGTCCAAGGAAAAATAAAAACATTATGGGACTTTAAATGCAACGATGCAATAATATTTTTTCAAAAAGGAGGTTTTATTGTGCAAAAGTGCAAACCCCCCCCCCCCCAAAAATGAGGTATTGTTGTAATCGTAGCAGATCGCAGGAAAGACGTGTTGTGTCTAGAGATGAGTGAGTATACTTGCTAAGGCACATTACTCGAGCCAGTAGCGCCTTAGCCGAGTATCTCCCCGCTCGTCTCTAAAGATTCAGGAGCCGCCGCGGGTGACAGGTGAGTTGCGGTGGGGAGTGGTGGGGAGCGGGCGGGAGAGAGGCAGAGAGAGATCTCCCTCTCCCTCTCTCCCGCCCGCTCCCTCGCCGCTCCGCTAGGTTCTTCGGAGGAAGAGATCTCCTTCTTCTCTTTTACTTTCTTCTTCTCCATCTCCTCTGGAGGAGAAAGAAAGCAAAAAAGAAAAAAAAAATCATGGTGGTTTAGTCATTCCCCCTGCTGCCTTGTCACGCTGGGGTCCTAGGTTCAAACTCGACCATAGACAACATTTGCATGGAATCTCTAAGTTCTCTTTGTGTTTCTCCTCTCCAAAGCCGCAGTGCTAACCACTAAGCCACATTCATTGAATCCCCAAAACTACAAAACAACCTCCACATGTCTAGCAGCTGCACAAGAAACAGGCCTGCTGTAAATGCTCATAAACAGATGGAAGTGGAGAGATGATGGATGCTTTCCATTTAGAGATGAGCGAGCACCAAAATGCTCGGGTGCTCGTTACTCGAGACGAATTTTTCGCGATGCTCGAGGGTTCGTTTCGAGTAACGAACCCCATTGAAGTCAATGGACGACCAGAGCATTTTTGTATTTCGCCGATGCTCGCTAAGGTTTTCATTTGTGAAAATCGGGGCAATTCAAGAAAGTGATGGGAACGACACAGCAACGGATAGGGCAGGCGAGGGGCTACATGTTGGGCTGCATCTCAAGTTCACAGGTCCCACTATTAAGCCACAATAGCAGCAAGAGTGCCCCCCCCCTCCCAACAACTTTTACATCTGAAAAGCCCTCATTAGCAATGCATACCTTAGCTAAGCACCACACTACCTCCAACAAAGCACAATCACTGCCTGCATGACACTCCGCTGCCACTTCTCCTGGGTTAGATGCTGCCAACCCCCCCCCCCAACGACCCAGTGTCCACAGCGCACACCAAACTGTCCCTGCCCAGCCTTCAGCTGCCCTCATGCCACGCCACACTCATGTCTATTTATAAGTGCGTCTGCCACAGGAAAAGCAGGCATACACTGCAGAGGGTTGGCACGGCTAGGCAGCGACCCTCTTTAATGCTGTACAGAAGCAATGAGAAATCCAATCCTGTGCCACCTCCATCTGGAGCTGCACACGTGGGCATAGCAATGGGGAACCTATGTGCCACACACTATTCATTCTGTCAAGGTGTCTGCATGCCTCAGTCAGACCACGTTTTTTTATATATAGTCACAGGCAGGTACAACTCCGCAATGGGAATTCCGTGTGCACCCACAGCATGGGTGGCTCCCTGGAACCCACCGGCGGTACATAAATATATCCCATTGCAGTGCCCATCACAGCTGATGTAATGTCGTGCTTAATGCAGGTGGGCTTCGGCCCACACTGCATGCCCCAGTCAGACCGGGATTCTTTAGAAGTGGACACATGTAGTTACAAATCCCTGTGGACCCACAGCATGGGTGGCTCCCTGGAACCCACCGGCGGTACATAAAAATGTCCCATTGCATTGCCCATCACAGCTGATGTTATGTCAGCTGTAATGCAGGTGGGCCAAAAATTTATTGGATTACACTGTAGGCGAGGGCCCCCAAAAATTGGTGTACCAACAGTACTAATGTACATCAGAAAAATTGCCCATGCCCAACCGAGAGGGCAGGTGAAACCCATTAATCGCTTTGGTTAATGTGGCTTAATTGGTAACTAGGCCTGGAGGCAGCCCAGTTAAAATAAAAATTGGTTGAGGTGAAAGTTTCAACGCTTTAATGAGCATTGAAACGTATAAAAATTGTTTAGAAAAATTATATGACTGAGCCTTGTGGGCCTAAGAAAAATTGCCCGTTCGGCGTGATTACGTGAGGTTTCAGGAGGAGGAGCAGGAGGAGGAGGAGGATGAATATTATACACAGATTGATGAAGCAGAAATGTCCCCGTTTCGGATGGTGATAGAGAACGATGCTTCCATCCGCGGGTGCAGCCTACGTATTGCTTAGGTATCGCTGCTGTCCGCTGGTGGAGAAGAGAAGTCTGGGGAAATCCAGGCTTTGTTCATCTTGATGAGTGTTAGCCTGTCGGCACTGTCGGTTGACAGGCGGGTACGCTTATCCGTGATGATTCCCCCAGCCGCACTAAACACCCTCTCTGACAAGACGCTAGCCGCAGGACAAGCAAGCACCTCCAGGGCATACAGCGCTAGTTCAGGCCACGTGTCCAGCTTCGACACCCAGTAGTTGTAGGGGGCAGAGGCGTCACGGAGGACGGTCGTGCGATCGGCTACGTACTCCCTCACCATCCTTTTACAGTGCTCCCGCCGACTCAGCCGTGACTGGGGAGCGGTGACACAGTCTTGCTGGGGAGCCATAAAGCTGTCAAAGGCCTTAGAGAGTGTTCCCCTGCCTGCGCTGTACATGCTGCCTGATCTCTGCGCCTCCCCTGCTACCTGGGCCGCGGAAATGCGCCTTCGGCCACTAGCGCTGTCGGATGGGAATTTTACCATCAGTTTGTCCGCCAGGGTCCTGTGGTATAGCATCATTCTCGAACCCCTTTCCTCTTCGGGAATGAGACTGGGAAGGTTCTCCTTATAGCGTGGGTCGAGCAGTGTGTACACCCAGTAATCCGTAGTGGCCAGAATGCGTGTAACGCGAGGGTCACGAGAAAGGCATCCTAACATGAAGTCAGCCATGTGTGCCAGGGTACCTGTACGCAACACATGGCTGTCCTCACTCGGAAGATCACTTTCAGGATCCTCCTCCTCCTCCTCCTCCTCAGGCCATACACGCTGAAAGGATGACAGGCAAACTGCATCTGTACCCTCAGCAGTGGGCCAAGCTGTCTCTTCCCCCTCCTCCTCATGCTCCTCCCCCTCCTCCTCCTCCTCCTCCTATGGCCATACACGCTGAAAGGATGACAGGCAAGCAGCATCTGTCCCCTCACCAGTGGGCCAAGTTGTCTCTTCCCCCTCCTCCTCATGCTCCTCACTTTCCTCCCCCTCCTCCTCAACGCGCTGAGATATAGACATGAGGTTGCTCTGACTATCCAGCGACATACTGTCTTCCCCCGGCTCTGTTTCCGAGCGCAAAGCGTCTGCCTTTATGCTTTGCAGGGAACTTCTCAAGATGCATAGCAGAGGAATGGTGACGCTAATGATTGCAGCATCGCCGCTCACCACCTGGGTAGACTCCTCAAATTTTCCAAGGACCTGGCAGATGGCTGCCAACCAGGGCCACTCTTCTGTAAATAATTGAGGAGGCTGACTCCCACTGCGCCGCGCAAGTTGGAGTTGGTATTCCACTATAGCTCTACGCTGCTCATAGAGTCTGGCCAACATGTGGAGCGTAGAGTTCCACTGTGTGGGCACGTCGCACAGCAGTCGGTGCACTGGCAGATTAAACCGATGTTGCAGGGTCCGCAGGGTGGCAGCGTGCGTGTGGGATTTGCGGAAATGTGCGCAGAGCTGGCGCACCTTTCCGAGCAGGTCTGACAAGTGGGGGTAGCTTTTCAGAAAGCGCTGAACCACCAAATTAAAGACATGGGCCAGGCATGGCACGTGCGTGAGGCTGCCGAGCTGCAGAGCCGCCACCAGGTTACGGCCGTTGTCACACACGACCATGCCCGGTTGGAGGCTCAGCGGCGCAAGCCAGCGGTCGGTCTGCTGTGTCAGACCCTGCAGCAGTTCGTGGGCCGTGTGGCTCTTCTCTCCTAAGCTGAGTAGTTTCAGCACGGCTTGCTGACACTTGCCCACCGCTGTGCTGCCACGCCGCGTGACACCGACTGCTGGCGACGTGCTGCTGCTGACACATCTTGATTGCGAGACAGAGGTTGCGTAGGAGGAGGAGGAGGAGGGTGGTTTAGTGGAGGAAGCATACACCCCCGCAGATACCACCACCGAGCTGGGGCCCGCAATTCTGGGGTTGGGTAGGATGTGAGCGGTCCCAGGCTCTGACTCGGTCCCAGCCTCCACTAAATTCACCCAATGTGCCGTCAGGGAGATATAGTGGCCCTGCCCGCCTGTGCTTGTCCACGTGTCCGTTGTTAAGTGGACCTTGGCAGTAACCGCGTTGGTGAGGGCGCGTACAATGTTGCGGGAGACGTGGTCGTGCAGGTCTGGGACGGCACATCGGGAAAAGTAGTGGCGACTGGGAACCGAGTAGCGCGGGGCCGCCGCCGCCATCATGCTTTTGAAAGCCTCCGTTTCCACAAGCCTATACGGCAGCATCTCTAGGCTGATCAATTTTGCAATGTGCACGTTTAACGCTTGAGCGTGCGGGTGCGTGGCGGCGTACTTGCGCTTGCGCTCAAACTGTGGCGCTAGCGACGTCTGGACGCTATGCTGAGAGACATTGCTGGATGGGGCCGAGGACAGCGGAGGTGAGGGTGTGGGTGCAGGCCAGGAGACGGTACTGCCTGTGTCCTGAGAGGGGGGTTGGATCTCAGTGGCAAGTTGGGGCACAGGGGGAGAGGCAGTGGTGCAAACCGGAGGCGGTGAACGGGCATCGTCCCACCTTGTGGGGTGCTTGGCCATCATATGCCTGCGCATGCTGTTGGTGGTGCCTCCCCAGCTGATCTTGGCGCGACAAAGGTTGCACACCACTGTTCGTCGGTCGTCAGGCGTCTCTGTGAAAAACTGCCACACCGTAGAGCACCTTGACCTCTGCAGGGTGGCATGGCGCGAGGGGGCGCTTTGGGAACCAGTTGGTGGATTATTCGGTCTGGCCCTGCCTCTACCCCTGGCCACCGCACTGGCTCGGCCTGTGCCCACACCCTGACTTGGGCCTCCGTGTCCTCGCCCACGTCCTATAGGCCTACCCCTACCCCTCAGCATGGTGTATTAGCAGTAGTGCAGAAACAGAACGCTGTAATTAAATGTGCCGCTTATTGGCCTGTGGTTGGAGGATGACTTCGCTTACGGAACGCCAGGAAATAATTTGGCGCACGCCTGCTGTAACACTTAGCTGGCTGCGTATTTATTTGGAGAAATACTACCCCCAGCAGACACAGACCCAGAACACTGAGCACAGTGACAGGCAGGCCAAATAGATTTTTTTCAAATATTTTTTTCTAAAGGACCACTGCGTATATTCAATCTATAATATATGTCTTCTGTCCCTGCCTACACAATTCTATCCCTGGAGTATTGCTGCAGGGTGCAATGCTCTGCACGGCCGATATACCAAAAAAAAAAAAAAAAATGTGCAACACTGCTAAAAGCAGCCTCCACACTACTGCACACGGTTAGATGTGGCCCTAAGAAGGATAGTTGGGGTTCTTGAAGCCTATAATAACTCCTAACGCTCTCCCTACAGCAGCTCCAACACGATACCACTGTCCCTCAGCTATCTCAGAACGCATGTGTGGCGAGCCGCGGGAGGGGCCGACTTTTATACTCGGGTGACACCTGATCTCCCCAGCCACTCACTGCAGGGGGGTGGTATAGGGCTTGAACGTCGCAGGGGGAAGTTGTAATGCCTTCCCTGTCTTTCTATTGGCCAGAAAAGCGCGCTAACGTCTCAGAGAGGAAAGTGAAAGTAACCCGAACATCGCGTGGTACTCGTTACGAGTAACGAGCATCTCGAACACGCTAATACTCGAACGAGTATCAAGCTCGGACGAGTACGTTCGCTCATCTCTATTTCTATTAATAACACATAATGTGTCGAAAAACCGCTAGTGTGAAGGAGCCCCAAATGGTTGTGTCTGCTTTGAAGAGTCCCTTTTTATCAGAATAGCCGTTCAAAGATAAGCTAATCACAGGATGTCCTTCTGCAGCAAGAGTTCAATACACCTACAGAGCCCCCACAGGAGAACTGAAGCATTGCACAGCTCTCATTGAAATCACAGACATACTGGGTCCTCCAGAGATAGAGATGCTCTTCATACCCGTCTTGAGTCACAAACAAAGGCATATTTATCATAAAGATAGACCTGCTATGGGGTCCATGGAGAGAGGAAGCCCAGGGACGTTTGCTTGCAGCCCCTCTTCTACCGGCTGGCACCACTGCAGCCCCCCCCCCCTCTTTGGAGGACCTGAATTACTCAAACACACAGCAGTTGGAAATGTCTTAAAGAGGTTGTTTGGTTTCAAATGAAACATTTAATCTGTTGGGCTTGGATTAAAATAAAAAAACAACACATACTCCTTGTCTCTGGCCCTCCTGCGTACTGCTGACCTGTCTCTGCTGCCCTGTCTCCATCCTCTGCCGCCGGAAGCCAGGTGACTTCTTCAGCCAATCAGAGGGGCAGCAGAGCCAGCAGTGGTGAAGACAGGTGAGTACGTGCTATTATTTTTTATTTAAACCTATTCCCAGTCAGAAAAAAGGTATCATTTGAAACCACACAACCCTGAAACGCGTCGCCTTATTAAAAGTTTCTTCTGACTCTAAAACTCCTGGACTACTACTTTGCATCTTGGAGCATAGCTCTGCACTGTGTTGAGGACACTCTGTGGAGGGGGCATTTGTGCATCATACCCCCCTCCTTTCAAGTAAGTGTCATATCTCACTATTACTTTCATGTGAATTCGTCCTTAGTTTACTCCATTTTTGAGCGCAGATTCTTCTTTTTCTGACCATATGTCCATGTGATATAAAGAGATTGATAAAGTGTCCCCCAGCTGTCCAGTATCAATCAGCTGCCGTTCAGGACACTAGGACTTGAATTCCCCCTTGCTAGGCGCCAGAACAGGTAGGTGGTGATTTGTGCTTCCATTCTGCATGTGCAGCACCTCGGGAAAGCTGGATGCAAATCAGCCTGTACTCTAATGACTTCACGCTTGCAACACTGTAGAGTGAAGGATCGAGGCTCGGCCGTGACGGTTGGTAGCGGCGAGTGCGCTCGGAATAGCCCATCTGTGAGTAATCGGGGACAGAGATAGGTATCGTCTCCTCTCCTCGCCCCTCCTGTGTGCGACAACCCATTTTAATCTTTTCTGAAGGTTGCAAGTTCGATCCCCGCAAGAATCAGGTAGCCGGCTCAAGGTTGACTCAGCCTTCCATCCTTCCGAGGTCGGTAAAATGAGAACCCAGCTTGGTGGGGGGTAATAAGTAATAATTACCTGAAAGCGCTGCGGAATAAGTTGGCGCTATACAAATACCATGATTTGATTTGATTTGATTTTTGATCACTGGTGGCAGAGTCTGGCATCATAGTGCGGAGCCCGCTGGGATGTTTGCTACGAGGCCCCTTGTCTTTTATGCCGCTGACCAGAGCGCCGCTTTGTTTTACTGCGCATACAGGATACGTTTGATGTTTCAGTTGTTTTGCCTCAGTGACTTTCTTACTTCTCCATTGGAATATTTCCTGCAGTCTTGTACAAGACATGCTCACTGGTAACAGGATTATCCGTCTCAAGATACAATATTACTGCGTCGTGCAACAACATAAGAGGAAACAAGCCGCAGAGGAAGTGCCATATGGCCCGGATACCGGGAGAGCTCAGAACACAGATGTCCGCCGCTCACTCAATGTTTCTGTTTGTATCATTTTAAGCTTAAAAATTAAGAACAAGTTGAGAAAGTTTCTTTTGAGGTCAGGAGCCGCTTGATTCGGAGACGGAACACCTGGGATCCACTCTCAAGGCAGGCAGCCAAGGTTTTGAAGAAAATTCTTGGGTGGCGCGGCTTACTGCTTTATGGCACAGGATTGCAGTCCTCGCCATCTGCATGCGGCTCGGTCGGTCGCCAACTTCTAATTTAATTGCAGTAAAATCAGATTCTTAAAGACATTATTTGGATTAGAAATCACATTTTGAAACACCCTGTAAGGGAGCGCTGAGCTAATAGGGAGAGGGTTCCCATTTAAAACCCTCTAGCCAGAAAAGGTACAAAGAGTGTCTCTCATTCTGGAGGACCCAGCACATCCGTGCATTACAGAGGACCCACTGATTTCAATGGAGACTGCGTATGCGTAATGCTTCATCTCACCTGTGGGTGCACTATAGGGGAATGAAACACTTGCTGCCATGCACATGTAAGCGGTTATATACCCATGCATACATATCTATACATATTATTGGTGGACTTTATATATGTCCCTTTTAGGACCATCAGCAAGGTCACATGGCTGTTTTTTACTCTAACTTTGCTGATATCTATTAAGAGGACTGAGCTGAATGCTGATTGGTTGATGGGCTGGGTATAAAATGCAGGTGCTGTTCCCAGGCTCTGGTGTGATTCAACAGTTTTTGCAGAGAGCCTTGCGAGGAGTGAGCTGCTCCAATGCTGCTGGAGAGCTGGTTATACTGTATCAGGGAGAGGTTTCATGCTCATCCTGGAGTTGTGCTACCCAGCTGCTGCAATGTGAGTGCCAGAAGAAGGTCTGCCCATCATCCAATGAAACATCAGCTGCAATTACGGCTCACAAGTGCTGAGCTGTGACCGGAAGAGAGACCAGCAGCAAGAGAAGGTAGACCGACAGCCAGATATTCAAGTTTTGGTGGCCTGTAATTACGAGTACCATCCCCCTTGTGAAAAAATTGTAGAGGAAAGAAGTAGTCTGGGAAAAGTTAGTAAAAGAATCACATGAATCTCTCTCAGATTTTAAGTCAAGTCAAAACACAGATTCTGTAGGTACTCAGGTATCACAGGAGTTGCCGGCTGGTGCAGTGAGACAACCGTTCACTTCAACGTGCCAAATCTCAAACAGCCTCAAAGAAGAGGATGTGAAGGTAGAAGTGCCTGAAGAGGATTTCAGTGTTGGAGCTGTGGAGAATAGGGGCACACTGACCGGCAGTGTCAGTCTGAGAACCTATGCCTAAAAGAAGAATGATTGTCCCTTGTGATAGTGCAGGGCTTTACAGGGATTCTAGGAATCAAGGCGAACCACAATGCTCAGTAGACCTAGTTGCTGGATGCCCCTTTTTATTAGGCTACTTCAAAAATAAAGAGGTCCAGAATATCATGGACACGAGGTCTGAAGTCACCATGATGCCCCAGTGTTATTTTGGGAAGTATTTTGGAGACTTTATTCCAGCCTTTGTTTGAAGACTTCCATTGAAGGAGAACTCCCCACCTCCCGTGGTAACCTGTTCCACTCATTGATTCCCCTCACTGTCTAATATCTAATCTGTGTCTCCTCCCTTTCAGTTTCATCCCATTGCTTCTAGTCTTTCCTTGTGCAGATGAGAATAGGGCTGATCCCTCTGCACTGTGACAGCCCTTCAGATATTTGTAGACAGCTATTAAGTCTCCTCTCAGCCTTCTCTTCTGTAAGCTAAGCATTCCCAGTTCCCTTATCCGTTCCTCATCGGACATGATTTGCAGACCGCTCACCATCTTGGTAACTCTTCTCTGAACTTGCTCCAGTTTGCCTGTCTTTTTGAAAGTGGGGTGCCCAGAACTGGACCCGGTATTCCAGATGAGGTCTGTCTAAAGAAGAGTAGAGGGGATAATGACCTCATGTGATCTAGACTCTATGCTTCTCTTAATACATCCCAGAATTGGGTTTGCCTTTTTGGCTGCTGCATCACATTGTTGACTCATGTTCAGTCTATGATCTATTAGTATACCCAAGTCTTTTTCACATGTGCTGCTGCTTAGCCCAATTCCTCCCATTCTGTATGTGCTTTCTTCATTTTTTTTGCCCAGATGTAGGACTTTGCATTTCTCCTTGTTAAATACCATTGTTAGTCACCGCTCACAATTAAAGCTTTTCTAGATCTTTTTGAATACTCTCTCTCTCTTCTTTAGTGTTAACTAGTAGAGATAAGCGAGCACGCTCAGATAAGTCAGTTACTTGAGCGAGCCTCGCTCTTCTTGAGTAACTGCATTCTTGTCCGAGTGTGCTCGGGGGGGCGGCGGGGAGCGGGGGGGGGGGGAGGGGGCGGGGGATAGCAGGGGGTAGCGGGGGAGAGAGTGAGAAAGATCTCTCTCTCTCTTGCCCCGCTACCCCCCACAACCCCCTGCTCACCCCCACTGGCCCCCCAAGCATGCTAGGACAAGAATGCACTCACTCGAGAAGAGCGAGGTTCGCTTGAGTAACTGACTTATCCGAGGGTGCTCGCTCATCTCTATTAACTATCCCTCCTAGCTTTGTGTTGTCAGCAAATTTGATCAGTTTCCCATCAATTCCCTCCTCCAGATTATTTATAACAATGTTGACCAACACTGGGCCTAGGATAGAGCCTTGTGGTCCCTACTTGATACATTCTTCCACTTGGATGTGCAGCCATTTATGACCACTCTTTGAGTACGATCACTCAGCCAGTTGTGAATCCACCTAACAGTTGCCTTGTCAATCCCAGATTTGGGCATTTTTTCAATATGGGTAATGGTACTGGATATGGTATGAGATACTTTGTCAGATGCTTTACTATGGTCAAGATATACTATATCCACCGCATTTCCCTGATCAACCCAGTCGGTGATTCTGTCACAGAAGGAAATTAGATTAGTCTGGCATGACTTGTTTGTTACAAACCCATGCTGTCTCTGGTTAATTACTCCATTCTCATCCAGGTACTTGCATACATGCTGTTTAATATTTCCCGGTATAGAAGTCAGGCTCACAGGTCTGTAGTTTCCTGGATCCACCTTCTTCCCTTTTTTGAAGATAAGGACAACATTTGCCCTTTTTCAATCTTCTGGGATTTCTCCTGTTCTCCAGGAATTGTCACAGATTATGGCGAGTGGTTCAGCAATTACGTCCGCTGCTTCCTTCAGTATCCTAGGTTGTTCAATTTGTACAATCCTGTCCCCAGCTGAGTACTGCTCTGTACGATCTCTGCAAGGGAAGAAGGTGAAGTTGAGCATGATTACTTGGGTACCGAATGGCAGTTTAATTTGAGCACTGAATGGCAGTATTGATCCGGTAATACATGACAGTGCTATGTGGATGCTATTCGATAATATTATTTGGATCCTGTATGGCGGTATTATATAAGCACTGTATGGTAGTGTCATTTGGGCACTGAATAGTGTTATTGTGCTGGAAATACATGGCAGTGTTATATGGACACTATATGGTAATATTACTAGGATATTGTATGGCGGTATTATTTGGGCATTGGATGAGTGTATTGTGTGAGCATTGTATAGAAGTCTTAAGTATAAATAGTTTACAGGTATCTATACATACAGCTGTGGAAATTATGAGAGAAACTGACTAAACGTTCTGAGCGGTGACACTTTTTGCTTCTTGTCCAGGGTGCCATATTCAATAAAGTGGCCTTGCACAGATGGCGGCTCAGAATGAATGCAGTTATACCAGAAAACTATTAAAGCTGAAGAACTTCTACTTGGATTGCTAGACATCCCCTCCTATCCCCGCGGTGTTATTACAGACGTGACATCCCGGTAATACCGCATGAATAGTATCAGTGACTATAACAGGCAACTTTGCTTTAAAATTGGATATGGATGAAAACTAAACCATCGGCAAGAACAGGTGGCGTCACGAACAAGAGGGCCCTCTAATGGGATTTCATCTGCCATGTTCATGGATCACAGGAACAAATGCTCTGATAAAAGCTCTGCGGGGAGTCGGGTTATTATCAGGGAAGACAGGAGAGGAAATCCTCTGGCTTCTCGCCTCAGAATCCGTATAATAATAGTGTCTGATCAGATGATACTTTGGTCTTAGAGACTGCATATAGATATAACATAAAAGGAGGCGCTAACGTGTTCTCCTCTCAGCTGTCCGAGTCCTTTTGGACTTTCCAAGGTGCCAAAATAGAGAAACCCTTAATTAAGAAAAACACTCGCCCCACATCAAAGTCCTGGATACTTTAAAGTGACCTCCAGTTTTAGGGCAGAATCCTGTCCTTACCTGCAGCTTCACTTTTCTGATGTCTCTTCAATTCACTGGTTTTGGTTCCTGTTCCCAGCCATCCAACATCGCCAACAGAATCTCCAGACAACCTAATCCCTACAGTACATTGCAGGGTTTACGCTATTAATGCACGACACCTGCTTTCTGATTGGCCAGAGCTACTCATGTGATCAGTACTGCCCAATCAGAGAACAGTGCACAGTGTGTATTAGTTAGTTGAAATATTGTTGCATCCATCTTGGATGGCCAAAACAGGGCCCAGAACCATCAGATCTCAACGACTGCAAGAAACACATTCCGCTCCATTCTAGAACTTTTTCCCCAAATCGGAGTCGCTTTAAGGCCTTTGTACACAGGGTAATGTTGGTGCAGTGCTTTATGTTCTCCCCAGTGTAACCCCGACCTGGGTGGTCCCTCATGCAGCTTCAACCTCTTCCCACTGCAGCCATTTTTGTTTTTCATAACTCTTTTACTCTTCCTGGGGCTCATCTACACGAGGGCTTATTTTTTACGGGATGAGTTACATTTTTCAATGGAACTATTTACATGCCATTTAATGTATAGGAAAATGTAAAAAAAGTTCTATGAAATGAAATAAAAAGTAATTGCACCCTTTTTAGTTTTTTTTTTTATGAGATTCACGATGCAGTAAAAGTGACATCATATATTTTTTCCGTGGGTCAGTACGATTGGGCAATGCTCAAGTCATAAAGTTTTTTTCTGTAATACTACTTAAAAATTACTTTAAAAAATGTCCCTTCCGTCACCATCTTCTGACCCCATGTTCTTATTTGTCCTCCGATGCAGCTGTCTGAGGGCGCGCTGTTTGCAGGGTGGCCTGTAGTTTTTATTGGTTTCATTATGGAGCTGTGTAAAATGTATATAAATGTAAAGAAATAAAGAATGAATGCTTTGGAAATCTCATCCAACCATATTTCATTCACAGTAGAGGCTTTTTTTTTACAGTGTTTTTAAGACAGTGGCTTAACTTTTTTGAATTAGAGTTGTAATAAAGCATGCACCCCCCAAAAAATAACATTTTGATTATGTCAAAGTTCATATTGTCCGTGGATCAGTGCGGTAAATCACTTCCCAACAAAATGTTTACAAAACAATCATGTGTATTTAGTTGGCCGGCCCTTCATATCTTCGTATGCCGTTGATGTAATCTACGCAGCTGCGATCTGGTGTTGTACGTCTTCATACATTAATCACCATGGGTGCCATTCACTGGACTAATGAGAGTGCAGATGATTAATGGAGTGGATTCACTCTCCATACCTCTTCCTCAAGTCTATTCTTGCACATTCTTAAGAGGTTTATAATAAATGAGTTCCTCAGAAGTCTATATATCTGTAATTGGAGATGGACAGATCATCCTGGATACTCGGGATATTTTAGGGCCCGAATGGTTGTGTGTCGGCCCCACATTTTATGACTGTTCCATATTAAACAGACACTGGAAATAGCTTTGCTTGGAAACGACCTCATCTTCTTCGTAACATAAAACTACAAGCAATGAGCTGGAAACAAAGATGATATCAGCAGATCTAAATATTGTGCGGCTTATTAAGATTCTAGACTCGTTCTGCTCCATCCACTGACTTTTTGGTTCCATCCTCATCTTGACTAGGAAGGTATCGGGAGCCATGTCGTTGGACGGATTCTGTGTAAGGAAAGTGAATCCTTTCTGCATGCCGACCCCCCATATCCAGACCAGATTTTCATTTCCTCCATATGTTCCCCATACGGGCCATCTTCTTGGAGAAGACCCCCACCCAACCTCCCTAGAAGACCACTTTTCACTACAATTTGTGGTGTTCGTCTCAAAGAGGTTTCACTACATTAATAAATGAAACAGAACAGAGGGGCATATGAATTACAGGGGTCATACCAGAATTACAAGTCATCTCCTAGGCACAGGATAGAGAATAACCTGCTGATCAGTGGGCGTTCTGTCGACAGAAGGGCAGCACGAGCGGTTGTGCCAATTCTAATTGTGTCACGGTGGTAACTACTCCGCCAGAGATGGTGGCTCATGCAGCAGCTGGATTGCACGGGGGTTCTTGGTGTTGCTGTTTGTGGTTCGTGTAATGTTTAATGTGACGCCAGTGCCTTTGAATGCTAGTGTTCTTGGGGTAGAGAAATAAAGAGATAAGTCCAAACAGGTTGCAGTAAAACTTGCAGTAAAAAAGGCACACAGTTCACACTTGGTATCTTGGCATGCAGTAAGAACTTCCACAACTGTTGAAGTACAGGCATTAACACCCAGTGATTTCTTTGACTCACTCTCTCACTCTCTAACATGGTGGCTGCCAGGCTAAGTTAAATTAGGAGGTTATTTGTGGAGGAATGGAGGAACTACTACAGGCTGTGTCGAATACTTTCTGTACAGCCTCTGCGTGGTCTGTCCTGGCTCTGATTCCTTCCAGCAGGAATAAGAAAGACTCCATGCCCGTTTCGGGTGCTGTTTCTCTCTCCCTAGCTGTTCTCCCTCCTTGTGCTGGCTCCCCTCTCCCCCCTTCCGGCTGTTTCCCACTCTTCCTTCTCTTGTTAACTCACTTCCTCAGGCCTCACTTGACTCCTCCTACTCCACCATTCAGAAAATCGAGTGTAAGCAGCCAATCAGCAAATTAGGTGTTGCTAGGCAGATTAGCTTCAGCCTGTGATGTCTTTCTCCTGCAGGGTGCCACCTATGACCCCAGAGGGCTCACAACCTTTTCCCTAGGACTTATTAACCATTTTGACTTCCCTGTAGGACCCTTCAGGTCACTAAAGTTCCCCCCCTATTTAAAACACAGTCGTCCTCAGTATGAACTTAGATCCAAAGGACAAGCCAGGTTACCAACCTATATTAATGACAGTTAATTATTATTGGAAAGAGAATTGGACTGCTTGCAAGTATATGTTTTTGATGTAACATGTTGGGCTAGGATGAGGTCTTAGGTCCCAGCTGGATATGGGGCCTTTACATTATTCTTCTCCCCACATTCTGAAGATTGCATATATCACAGTTATGCATACAATGACATTTCCAATGAATTGTAAGTCAAGTAACCTGGAAAGGAAGAATCCATAGGTTAACTGTAGACAAAGGTTATACCTTATAAATCCCCAAAAAGTCCAAAGAAAGGAGACAACCTAGAAGGGAAAAGCACATAAACCTCACTGTTATCAGGAGTCCTGAGGGTGACTGCCTTTTTATCACAAATATGAAGATCGTTCCCTGGTTTAAAGGGGCACACAGACCATGAGTTCAGGATGCACCTTGCGGTCCCCGAATACTGTGTCTTTCAGAGACAAATAAGAAGTAAAAACAAACATCACTGTCAGGTTTGTGCTGCTAGAGTCTGTTGTTCTACAGGGTTTTTTAGGAGCACACCTTCACAGGTGAGAGATAGTTTAGCTGGCAGGGTGTGGTTTGCTCTTGCCAGCCAATCCCCAGGGTCTGAGCTCATATATAAATACAGGCCCCTGTCGATACCTGTTTGGTGTCCAGGGTGAGCAGTCATGTTTTCTTCTGTATGGCTTGTGTTATTTTATGATTTAGATTTTTTAATAATACATATGGCAAAAGGGGGGTGATTTAAACTTTTCTAACTTTTTTTTTTTTACAATTAAAAAAACTTTATTGATTTTTTTTTTTTCACTTTACTTTGAAGTCCCCTTGGGGGACTTTAACATGCGATGCTTTGATCACTCCTGCAGTATGACGTAATGCTATAGCATTACGTCATACTGCAATTTAACAGGCAGTCTATCAAGCCACCCCACGGGGATAGCTTGATAGGCAGTCTGGTAAGGCAGCCCTGGGGCCTTTCATTAGGCCCCCGGCTGCCATGACACCTGCATGGCTCGCCCAATCTCACCGCGGCGGGGGCCGTGCAGGACCCCCGAACATCGTTCGGGGGATTTAAATGCCGCTGTCAGAATTGGCAGTGGCATTTGAATGGTTAATAGCCGCGATCGGTCGATAGCGGCTATTGCCTGCGGGTGTCCGCTGTTATAAACAGCTCACGCCCGCACTGTATGAAGAGAGGTTGCCACGCAACCTCTCTTCATACATACCCTGCCGCTCCATGACGTACTGGTTCGTCATGGAGCGGGAAGGGGTTAATGGTGGTCACTTGGGACCCAGTATCTAGCAAAGAGGTGTGCCATCCACGTACATAATGATTTCGGGACAAGGACCGACATACTTTGATATCGATTTGGATGAAGTTGGACCTACCTTTTTGTTCCACCTGGGGATGCCCGTTTAACGCCCAGCACATACTCTCCTGATGACTGTAGCGGTGGCAGTCTTAGCAGTACAGTCGCTGTCCTTGGGGGTAACTCCCTGCAGGTCGCAGCGACCCAGGAGGGGACCTACACTCTGGGGGCACCGACTGTGGGGATGACATCTGGCTCTCCAGTTTCCCCATCTTTTTACATTTTCTTCTCCTACAGTGGCTCTTCTGCCGGCGCACCAGCCTGGGTGGCCTGTCAGTGCTGGTCCCATTTGCGGGGATGAAGTAGCCAGTGAAGGTTTTGGGGTCTTTTGTCTCGGCCGCCTGGGCTCCCGTTTCCAGTACCTGGATGTCCAGCTCTTTGAAATCCAGAAAGCTGGACTGACAGCGCTTTTAACTGGCTGCAGAGTTTTTTCATCTATGTTCCCTCTATAAACTGTTCACAGAGGGCTTCATCTCCCCTGTCAGCCTCTTTATGGTCAGCGTGGACCACTGCTTTCATGTCTTCTTGCTGGGATAGGGCGTAATCCCTGAGAGACTAGCCTGACTTTTGTTGAAGAAATGTTTTTTAATTTCGGCCATAGTGTGGACCTTAAAGATGCCTTGTAATTTATCTGGGATCTGTTCCACTGTTTTCTTCTGCTCTCAGGGTCAGGTTTTTAATTCTTTCCGGTCGACCCACTAGCATCTCAACCTTTTGAATCATGGCAAGCTGCTAGAGCTGGAAGATGGCTCCTATCTTACTCTTGAACGCCTGGAGCATATGCCTTTCTCCACTGTAAAGCGGCAGCCATGGGGCGCCAAGACAATAGTACATCGTCAGAGGTGTAAAACCAGAGGAACTAGGGGCTGGAGGAGGGTTAGCCTGCTCCAAATCACTACTATCAGATATGTTGAGGTGTTACTTAGAATCCGCTTCACATTTAATACAACTTTTGTAAATAGGACGCTGGCCCTTTAAATTTTGAGAATTTGTGTGCACAATTCCAGAATAGGTCACAAAGGTTTCAATCTTGTTTGTGACACCAAAACTCCCCATACTGCAGTGAGCAGGAGTCTACAGAAGGGTAGCACGAGCAGTTGTGCCAATTCTAATCGTGTCACGGTGGTAGCTATTCTACCAAAGATGGTGGTTCGCGGAGTAGTTGGATGTCCAGGGGCGTCTTGGCGTAGCCATTTGAGGTTGGTGTAATGTCTAATGTGACAGTGGTGCCTTTGAATGCTAGTGTTCTTGCGGTAGAGCAATAAAGAGATAAATCCAAATAGGCTGCAGTAAAACCGAAGGCACACAGTTTACTGATTCTAGTGGATTCAAGCACACAGTTCACAATTGGGATCTTGGCATGCAGTTAGAACTTCCACAGCTGTTGAAGTACATGCATTAGCACCCAGTGATTTCCTTGACTCGCTCTCCCTCTCTAACGTGGCGTCTGCCAGACTAAGTTGCAGTCTTGCTGAATTAGGAGGTTATTTGTGGATGAATGGAGGAACTAGTTCAGGCTCTGCCGTGGCTTTACTATTCAGGGATAAATTGCAGTCACGGTTGTGTTGACTACTCTCCGTACAGCCTTTGCAGGGTCTGCCCTGGCTCTGGTTCCTTCCAGCAGGGATGAATAAGGCTCCGGGCCCGCTCCGGGCACTGTCGGGTCAATGGCACTCCGCTCTGGCACTGCTCTCTCGCTCCCTGGCTCCTTTCCCTTCTCGCGCTGACTCCCCACTCCCCCCTTCCGGCTGCTTTGCACTCTTTCTTCTCTTGCGGACTCACTTCCTCTTCCCCTAGCTCCCTTTCCCGGGCCTCACGCGACTCCTCCCACTCCACCTCTTAATACATCTGTCACACTTTTGCGGGTGCATACTTTATTTAGACCTGCTTATCAAATACCGGACCAGGAAGATGTTCCCCATTGTGTCCTTGCTAGTCCTGACCGGCCTCGTTAGAAGTCGCTCAGATTGGCCTATTTACCCATCTAATGTGGATTCACACTGAAAACTTGTCACGTGATTTTAGGAAGCACCAACCATGAGAGGGTCGGGGTCTCTAATAAAGGGGTGGGGTCTCTAATAAAGGGCCGGGGTCTCTAATAAAGGGGTGGGGTCTCTAATAAAGGGGTGAAATCTCTAATAAAGGGGTGGGGTCTCTAATAAAAGGGTGAAATCTCTAATAAAGGGGTGGGGTCTCTAACAAAGGGGTGGGGTCTCTAACAAAGGGGTGGGGTCTCTAACAAAGGGGTGGGGTCTCTAATAAAGGGGTGAGGTCTCCAATAAAGGGGTGGGGTCTCTATCAAAGGGGTGGGGTCTCTAATAAAGGGCCGGGGGCTCTAATAAAGGGGTGGGGTCTCTAATAAAGGGGTGGGGTCTCTAATAAAGGGCCGGGGGCTCTAATAAAAGGGTGGGGTCTATAATAAAGGAGTGGGGTCTCTAGTAGGGCCATTCAGTGCATGTATTGGGCTGGCTTTATGCTGCCTGTATAATGTACCAGCTTTTTGTAACGCCTTCCAGTCATTGTATCCGTAAGATCAGATATCCATATGAATGTAATGGATTTTTGGTCGGCTCCAGTTCCACTGCAGACACATTAATTATCTCGCAAACATATTCTGAAAAATGTCGCGAGCTGAAGATAAACGCCATCCCATTAATGTGATCTCAGGGAATTGTCTCAAGGCAAATACAACTTCATTCATAAAGTGCCGGGAAGAAAGCGCAGTTCTCTGTCTTGCCGTCGCAGGCCGGCGCAGCGGTAATGAAAACCGTGTTATTTACAGTTCGGAATTGTTAATTTCACACCGCCGTGATTCCAACAACAGCTGCAGGATCCATTATAACTCTATCTGTGCCACGAAAGAGGAAGCAACGGACCTGGAGGGCATCTATCAGCCGCGGGCAGCGCCGCACTTCAGGACTGAGACAGACGCTCGCTGACTTTATTTCCCTCGGCTGTGATGAAGAAAACAGTTCTGTAGACTTTTTAATTAATTTGTATCCTATGGAACGCCGATATCTGCTAAATTGTTGCAGAGGGGAGCGACAGGGAACGCCCCCAGACTGACGAAGAGACGGATAGCAATAAACACTGATTGTCATTCTGTATTTCCACTTTTGAGCTCTGATGTTCCCGGATACATTGTTGCGTCTTCTACAGGGAAAAGTAGAGATGAAAACCCATCTGTTATCTGGGATGTTCCTCCGCGGTGAGCCGCTATAAGAGGACCATGTAAGTGGAGCTGCAGAAAAGTTTAATCTGACTGTGAAAACTTTCTGCAACACGTTATCTTATCTTAAAGGGGTTTTCCCATCTGGGCCATCCAGATCCCTTTAAATGCGCTCCAAATGTAAATATAACTTTCTTGCCCATAAGGTTCTTCTTTCTAAACTGCCCCATTCTCCTGATCTTCTTGTCTCTGTATAGTCTTTGTTTACCATTGGTTGTCATGGCGTTCGGCCATCATTATTGGCGCAAATTCTTCCAAGCGGTCTCTTCACGAACTGCCAGGATCTTGGAAGCGATTCTATAGGCATGTACAGTAAACTCTCATTCCAGGCACTGTTGGGCCATTCATCTCAATGGGATGACTTCTTGGTAGTGTTGAGTGGGTTGAAGCAGTGGAATCTTGTTCTCTGGTCAAACCTTGTTAAAAGAAGGAAAATGAAAGAGACAATTTTACGTCTTTTTTTCCTACTTTTTTCTTCTTCCTTCTTTTTCTTCATTAACTTTGCCATAAAAACAGCTCAAAGGTCCTCAGATACCCTCCACGGTGACCTAACTGTATTATACAGGGCTTTTATTACTCTTAGACAGCATTATACACCAGTTTCAGGGGTATTAGTGAAGTTTTGGTTCAGTTTGCACTAATTCTGGCTGAACCAAAGTTTTTGCTGAAATTTGGTGAATTGGCTGAAATGAACTTTTCCTAAGTTCACTCATCACTACTTCTGGGCATACACGATGTCATAGAAGCTGTCCTATTGACTTAAAGAGCTCTCCCATCCCCCTGTCACTGCTGACCTCTCACAGGGCACCTGTCTGCAGACTGGTATCTATATATGTAAGTTATACAGTGTAACTCCATATGTGGTTCCAGTCGGCAGGTCAGTCCTCGCACACCTTTGGCTCAGCAGCACATATTGCATTGATTGTTGCAGCGGTTCTAGGATCGATGCCTTGCTATTAGTCTGGTGCAGGTTTAGTAGGTTTTTCTCCATCTTTTGTGGGAGTGGTATTAGGTGAAAGGTGCTTGGTCTCACCTGTGGGTATTTGTCAGGGTTATTTAGCCTTGCCTTGTGCTTAGCTCAATTGCTGCTTAATCTTCAGTCTCTGTGATAGCAGACACAGCTTCATTCTGGATCTCCTACTTACCTGCGTCTAGGCTCCACATTGTTTCCTGTGTTATTCCCCTGTCCCACATAGGGTTTAATAGTGGCCGAGGTATGTGGTCAGGTTCGTTCTTGTCAGGGCGGGTTACCTGCACTTAGGCAGCTCCCTTGCCTGGGTAAGGTTCATTAAGAACAGTGTTTTTCCTGTTGGCTTTATTGTTTAGCACTGTTTGGTGCGCAGTAGAATAGGTATTTCAGGTTTACGGATCCAGCATGTCTGCTCTGGACGTAACAAGGAATGAGGCAATCACTATTATTGCTGGCTGCACCCTGCAGGCAGGTTTTCATGCTAACCATACTGCTAACAGCTTGTATACTGGCAGCGAGAGTGCGCTCATTCAGGCAAGCAGTGCAATGACATCAGAAGAGCATTGCTGGCCGGAGCTGTCAATCAGAAGGAGAAGTCACACCCAGGATAAGCAGGAAGTAGAAATACACAAATCCACTCACCACCACTTAGACTTGGGAATGCGCATGATTGGAGACCAGGAATTGATGCAAGGAGTGAACGCCGGGCCGGTTCCCAGGTTAGGATATGCCGTAACTGGAATACTGGGTCCAGTTCTGGGATGTATTAAGAGAAGCATAGAGTCTAGATCACGTGAGGTCATTATCCCCTCTACTCTTCCTTAGTCAGACCCCATCTGGAATACTGGGTCCAGTTCTGGGCACCCCACTTTATAACAGACATAGACAAACTGGAGCAAGTTCAGAGAAGAGTTACCAAGATGGTGAGCGGTCTGCAAATCATGTCCTATGAGGAATGGTTAAAGGATCTGGGAATGTTTAGCAGAAGAGAAGGCTGAGAGGAGACTTAATAGCGGTCTACAAATACCTGAAGGGCGGTCACAGTGCAGAGGGATCAGCCCTATTCTCATCTGCACAAGGAAAGACTAGAAGCAATGGGATGAAACTGAGGGAGGAGACACAGATTAGATATTAGACAGTGAGGGGGATCAATGAGTGGAACAGGTTGCCACGGGAGGTGGGGAGTTCCTCATCAATTAAAGTGTTCAGAGGCTGGACAGACATCTGTCTGGGATGATTGGTCCTACATTGTGCAGGGGGTTGGAC